>NC_054377.1:128255003-128425003 GCF_017654675.1 Xenopus laevis | reverse complement strand
ATTCCTCCATTGTTTGCTAGTATACTTGTGGAGCATTGTTAGCACGATAACAAAATATAAAGGGCAATTCTCAACCTAGATGTAAGGAATGTAAGTATTTGACTGTAATACTTTGAAAACAAAGCAACATTACTAATATTTGGATTTCAATTTTTTTCACAAATCATATCTTTTCTCTACAAAATTCATGTTTTTTTTAAAATTTCTCTACAAAATTCATGTTTTTTTTTAAAAATTTCTCTAAAACTTTGAAAACCTCTAATACAAAACTTCGGCAAGTAAAAGCAGTCGAGGTACTATAGAAATCAATGGGAGCTGTGTTGATCCTATTGGGTCATGTTTTAGAGGTTTTTTTATTTTTATATTTTTTATATTTTATTTTTTTTCTGTTTGTACTTATATTCAGATTTTTTTAATAACTTTCATGGCGGTTATAGAGAGAATGAGTTTAATCATGGTTTCAAAGAGCTCTAATACCACTAAAATCTAACCTCTAAAGGAGTTGTTCACCTTTGAAATACATTTTAGTATGATTTGGAGAGTGATATTCTGACACAATTTGCAATTGGTTTTCATTTTTATTATTTGTAGTGTTTGAGATATTTAGCTTTTTATTCAGCAGCTCTCCAGTCTGCTATTTCAACAACCTGGTTGCTAGGGTCCAAGTTACCCTGAAAACCATGCATTTATTCGAATAAGAATAGGAGAGGCCTGAATAGAAAGATGATTAATAAAAAGTAGCAATAACAATAAATGTGTAGCCTTACGGAGCATTTGTTTTTAGATGGGGTCAGTGACCCCCATTTGAAAGCTGAAAAGTCATGACACAGGGCAAGCAGTGGGTCTTGGGCGGTAGGGCCTTCAAAGATTTTTACCCTTGTCCCTGGCCCATTTCGACACACATTTCTGCTGGTGAGCTTTAGGGGCCCATTCATTAAGTTTGAGTGAAGGAATAGAAGAAAAAAAACTTTGAATTTCAAAGTGTTTTTTGGCTGCTTCGACCATCAAATGGGCTACTTTGACCTTCGACTAAGACTTCGACCTCGAATCGAACGATTTGAACTAAAAATCGTTCGACTATTCGACAATTCGATAGTCGAAGTACTGTCTCTTTAAGAAAAAACTTGACCCCCTAGTTCGCCACCTAAAAGCTACCGAGCTCAATGTTAGCCTATGGGGAAGGTCCCCATAGGCTTGGCTAAGTTTTTTTGGTCGAAGGATAATCCTTCGATCGTTGGATTAAAATCGTTTGAATCGTTCGATCGATTATTCTTTCGATTGTTCGATCGAAGTATTTGCGCAAAATCCTTTGACTTCGATATTTGAAGTCGAAGGATTTTCATTCCCCAGTCGAATATCGAGGGTTAATTAACCCTCGATATTCGACTCTTGATGAATTTGCCCCTAAATGTCTTTTAAGCAGTTCATTTACCAAAACATGCAGGGAGTCAATTGACCCTGGGTTTAAAGTGTTAGGATTCACACTACAAAAAACTGAACTTTGCGACAAATACCACATCAGCCAGTAACTAAAAAAGAAAAATGTTGCCCTTATTAAAGTTGCAGTGCAATCACTGCAATAAACAATATTACATTGTGAACTTCTAGTTCCAGCTTTTAAATGGGGGTCCTTGCCCCCATCTGAAAACAAATGTTCTGTAAGACTATGGGTTCCTTGATTTTACTTTTGGGCTTTGTTCTTCGAAATAGTTATCATAATTACATAATTATGAGTTTATCATATACTATAAGTAAGCAAGAAAGCAATGAGAATACCAAAAAGCAGATACAATTGTTCATTAAAAACAAAGGTACTGGCAATAGAGACGGCAGGCTCAGGGGCTGCTGTGGGGCCAGTAAGTACAGTAAGGGGCCTATTTACTAACATTCTTTTTTCAAAAATCTATATTCTATATTTCTTTAAATTTTATTTCCAAAATCTTGGGAGGTATGTTAAAGCTTATTTTTTAAGGGTGATAGGCTGAAAAAGATTGTAAAATTTTTTGGGGTTACCCTCCTTCCCCCCTACATTTCCTAACATATGGCACCTAAACTATACAGTGGGCACATGTATAGGGCAAAATAACAAGACTATTTTATTTTATGAAGGTTTCCCAGGCTTGTGTAGTGTAATGTATTTGCTGCTACATATACATCCATTGTACTTTAACTTGGCGCCGTATACAAATTAGGCATCGCTAGCGTAACTTCACTACCTTTCGCCTCCCTGAGCGCAACTTTGGATTTTAGTGAATTAGCAGCGCCGTGGCGAAACTTCTCCTGGCGAAGTTCAGCGAAGCCAACGCTGGCGCAACTTCGGAGGTAAGTAAATTTGCCCACATGTCTCTAAGACTCGGTACCACTATTTTTGGTTATACCCCTGGTTCACCACCATATAGGCTCCCATCTGATTATTTAAAGGGATGGTTCACCTTCAAGTTAACTTTTAGTATGTTATGGAATGGCCAATTCTAAGCAACTTTTCAATCGGTCTTCGTTATTTATTTTAAATAGTTTTTGAATTATTTACCTCCTTCTTCTGACTCTTTCCAGCTTTCAAACGGGGGTCACGGACCCCGTCTAAAAACAAATGCTCTGTAAGATTAAAAATGTATTGTTATTGCTTCTTTTTATTACTTCTTTTTCTATTCAGACCCTCCACGCATGGTGGCTATGGTAATTTGGACCCTGGCAACCAGTTTGCTGGCATAGCAAACTGGAGAGCTGCAGAATAAAAAGCTAAATAACTCAAAAACCACAAATAATAAAAAATGAAAACCAATTCAGAATCACCAATGTCAGAATATCACTTTCTACATCATACTAAAGTTAACTCAAGGGTGAACAACCCCTTTAAGTTCAGTGTCCGATCCTTACAGAATGGCTGCCCCCATGGCTACATCGCAGCTGTTTCTGAAGCAAACAACCAGTTTTACTAGTGCTGGGCAACAGTACACTATATTGTCATTCCTTTAAAACTTTAGTTTTTGGTGTTACTGTTCCTTTAAGAGCTCAACATTGAAACCATTATCAGAGCACCTCCATGGCCAAAACATAAAAAAAATCTGTTTACAGTCACAGGGCCTCACAGTTACCTAATGCCACGTTTATTTTCTCTCTCCGCTCAAGGAAAGTCCATGTAAACCTTCATTGTATCTCAGCTAAAGAAAACTCAGCCCTTGATGATACCAAGGCCTGTTACAGGCGGCTGAAAGTAGGACAGCCAAGGTCAGGATCAAACAAATAGAAAAGGGTAAACGTATGAAAAATGTCCTTTCAATAAATGACAAGCAAAGCAGGCATTAAATACAATTCCTAAACATTAAAACCCACACCTGAAAAATAAATAATCTCTCAATAAACAATGGTGATATGTTCTCTTTCAAAACTCATTATTGAAGACAATGGACTGGGCAGTTGTCAGATGAAGGCAATATTACATTAATATTAAGTACCGTGTCTCCGTCATAGCTCACTGGGAAAACTGTATTAGCTCAATAAATAAGATAGTCCCACCACTACGATGCACATTAATAAAAGACTTTAGTGCTGCAAAGTATATTAAGTGATCAATATCCAAAACACAATGGAATAAACCCCATAAACACTTCTGTTTAGGCTTCTCAACGGATCAGAGAAAAATAAATGGAGCACTATAATACAGATATATCACAGCTGGACGCAAATGATAAAAAGATACGGCACTGAAATATTAATCGTTGACCTCATGACAACTCAACCATCAAGTATAGTAATCCTACAACTAATGGAAGGGGCGCTTATTGGCCTTTTGGTTTGACTTAACTGTGTTCAAATTCATCAGCATGTACGTATAAGCCCTAAATTGCTTCTTTGTACCATGAAACGATTTAGTATCTATGACAACCAGTTGACTTTGGGCATCTGTGATGGAAAAAAAAAGTTTGAGCTGTTGCTATGGGTTCCTTGATTTTACTTTTGGGCTTGGGTCTTCTAAATAGTTATCCTTATAACATTATTATGAGTTTATCATATATTATAAGTAAGCAAGATAGCAGTGAGAAAAACAAAAAGCAGATACAAGTGTTCTTTAAAAACAAAGGTATTGGCAATAGAGACGGCAGGCTCCGGGGCCAGTAAGTACAGTAAGGGGCCTATTTACTAACATTCTTATTTCTTTTTTTCACAAATCTATATTCTATATTTCTTTAAAACTTTTAAAATTTGAAATTTGTAAAGTGTAAAAGTGTAAAAACCACCAAAAAACTCTAATACAAGAATTTGCCAGGTAAAAGTTCTACAGAAGTAAATGGTGGCTGAACTGATCCTATTGGACAATTTTTAATCAATTCTGACTTTTACAGGTTTTTTGAGGTTTTTTTCACTAATAATTGTCTGAAAACCTTTACTTTTTAGAGGTTTTTCAAGGTATTCCTATTTTTTTCATTGTTCAGGGCTTCGAAATTATAATATTTGGATCTTTCAATAAATTCCGTGGCATTCGTGAGTTTTTTTGTGGATTCAAAAACCTCTAAACCACTAAAATGAGACTTTGATAAATACAACTTAACCTTAGAGAAGGCCTTCTTAGCCAGAAGATTCTAAAAGTTTAGGTGAAGACTGGTAAATATCAGGTATGGAAAATGACGAGTGAAAGAGCAAACAGTTTTACAAGGGTCTCCCGTTGTCTGGTTCAACCCCCAAAATACTGCATATTGGGTACTTTGGTTTCCAGATATATACTGTCTCTCCTAGACAGAACAAAAGCAATCTACTTACATACTGTATTAGTAAGGTGTATACAGCCTGTGTACTCTACTAACATGTGTATACAATACTGCCCCTGTCCATGTACCTGCTCAACTATCTTGTTCCGGATTAAATTGACACTAGTGTGAATGTGATTGGGACTTTCAACTGTAAAGTCCTCTGGAGAAGGGACTGATGTGAATGATAAACAGTATTGTTTTTAATGAATGCATTAAAGTTCTGCACAAGCCTAAAGCTCAGAGAGGCACTGGACGCAGAGTACACATCTTAAGTTATGGGTGAATTTGTCCCGCTTCGCTTTGTCACGAATTTCGTGAATTTCCCGCCAAAATCGCAAAACTGGCGAAAAATTCTCAATACAGCAATTTTAACGCCAGCGACAATTCGCCAACGTCAAAATGGGCTCCAGCATCAAGGTTGACGTCTAAATTGGCGCCGGCGTTGAAAAAACTGTGACGCCGGCAAATTTGCGAATTTATTCGCATTGACGAAATGGGCAAATTCGCCACAAATTCGCGCCTGGCAAATAAATTCTCCCATCACTACATATCTTCTTAAGTGACCTAAAGTGATGAGTTCCTGGTGGCTGCACCCTAACCACAGTACACCTTAACTAAATGGCATCTCCAATATAATAATTGTTTCAATCACTGATATTAGTGAGCAGTTGAGCGTATTACTGGTGGTTGGATTACCTTGAGCCTCAGGGCTTCAGCCCACCTTGGGGGGTGAGTTTATTGGGGGCAAACAATAGATTAATATAAATCAAGTTTATCTTTAAGACTATTTATATTATTCTATGAGAGTTTTAAATGGGGACTGCCACTGATTAGCACAAATAATTTGAATATATATATTTATAATTGGGAATGCAAGTTTGAGACAAAATTTCTGGTTGGTCCAGCTCCTCAGTGATTGCGCCCGTCATCATGTGTTCACCTTCACATGCTTTACATTAAGGTTCCAAGGAATTTGCAGCACTCCCAGTAATAATATAAAAGCGCTTTTATTTCTCACATATGGTACAGCAGCAACGTTTCAAAACTAACTGGTCCTTTTTCAATTCATACTTTGTCAGCTTGAAAAAGGACCAGTTAGGTCTGAAACATTGCTGCTGAGCTATATGTGAGAAATAAAGTGCTTTTATATTATTACTGGGAGTGCTGCAAATTCCTTGGAACCTGAATGCAATTTTGTTCTTCTGTGTTTTGCTGGCAGTTTATACAAGGATAAATATAAAACATAGGGGGGATAACTACCGGGGAGTAAGGGGTGCAATCGCTCGTGCCAATGCGTCCGAAAAACTGTGTCCGAAGGCGGGTCCTGGCTGTACGGCCTGCACCCGTGCCCAACCCTGCTTAGTTACGTTACTGATGAATATAATTTTAAATAACCAAAATGATCCTTCTCCAGTGGTTGAACGTTGGGGGAGAAGCAGCAAAATGCCATTACCCTACTGCTTTGTCCAATGTTCTTACACAGTTATAGTGTAATTATATCATTATTTCATTATTTACGATGAAATACAAATATTTCATTTTTTATTGGTCACTCTCCTGTATTCTTGTAATGATTTTTTTCCGGGAGAGCACTCGCTGACTTAGTTATTGAAGAGAGGACTTTTGCATTTTAAATATCTTTCCTTAATGGATGAGTATTTTATATTACATGTAATGACTGTTTTACAAGCCTTACGGAAAATGCATTTATTTTACATGCACCCTTTCCTGGGATTGCTCAAATCACTGGTCCACAAAGCACCATTTGCATTCCATATAAATGAATAACTTATGGTAGGATATTGGAGTAGGGGCTTTATAGGGCATTTACTGAAACACAGGAGCCATTTCCAGTAAACATTGCTTGTGGTTGTTATTTAACCATCACTTTTCCAGTCCAGAGCCCCAGATCATTGAGTTTTGTGCCAATTCTTTCAGTTGGATAACGTTTGTGTTCTGATCTCACATGACATAAAGTTCATCTGGACATAACTCATACAGTTAGTAACAGTGAATGCTGAACATGGGTAGAATCACCACTTTTACATTTCCTAATTCAACTTCAATAGGACAAGGAAACCCTAGTTCACTGGGGG
This sequence comes from Xenopus laevis, assembly GCF_017654675.1. Lineage (NCBI taxonomy): Eukaryota > Metazoa > Chordata > Amphibia > Anura > Pipidae > Xenopus > Xenopus laevis. The sequence goes on along the minus strand of NC_054377.1, from coordinate 128,418,159 downwards.
AGTGTCAATGGGGCACATTTACTTAGCTCGAGTGAAAGATTAGAAGGAAAAAAACATCGAATTTCAAAGTTTTTTTCTGGCTACTTCGACCATCGAATTGGCTACTTCGACTACGACTTTGAATCGAACGATTCAAACTAAAAATCGTTCGACTATTCGACCATTGGATAGTCGAAGTACTGTCTCTTTAAAAAAAAACTTCGACCACCTACTTCGCCACCTAAAACCTACCAAGCACCAATGTTAGCCTATGGGGAAGTTCCCCCATAGGCTTGCCTAACTTTTTTTGGTCGAAGGATAATCCTTCGATCGTTGGATTAAAATCCTTTGAATCGTTCGTATTTGTGTATCTGCGCAAAATCCTCCGACTTCGACATTCGAAGTCGAAGGATTTTCATTCCCCAGTCGAATATCGAGGGTTAATCGTTCGATCGATGAATTAAAATCGTTTGATTGGAAGGATTTAATCGATCGAACGAACGAATTGCGGTAAATCCTTCGACTTCGATATTCGAAGTCGAAGGATTAACCTTTGATGGGCGAAAATCGAGGGTTAATTAACCCTCGATATTCGACCCATAGTAAATGTGCCCCAATAAATAAAGGAAAACAATACCCCTAAAAATATTTAAGCAGAGGAAGCAGACCCTGCGGTTGGAGGGGGGCCCAGGAGTGAAGGGATCCAAATGAAGCTCTAATTAATGAGCAATTTTAATTCATCTTGGTAGGCTAGGCCAACTTATCAATATTTTGGGGCCCTATATTGAATTTGCTGTGGGTCCCCATAGCATCTAGTTATGCCACTGTACAGATAAATTTGCTGCATAAAAATGTTATGTCACAGATTGTTAAAGAGCCAACCAGTAAAGACTCTAACAAGCAAGAATAGATTGCAGAAGTACTAGAACACCTGTCTAATAGTGACCATAACATTATCTCATTTAATGCTTGTTGCAAGAAACAACCATACGCTGGGGCAACAAAGACTCAAATTTTAGGAATGCAAATTTTAGCACCATAAGATTTTTCTTTTTAACAGGTCATTTTAAAACATAGAACCAAAAAGATGTTCTAAGTATATTCCCTTAGGTAAATTATCTAAAAGCAATAAGAACCACTCTATGTGACTTAAAGGAAAACTTTACCCCTAAAATGAATACTTAAGCAAAAGATTGACTAATGCATCTGGACAAAAAAAGTCTCCAGAAGAAAAAACGCCCATTGACTTTAATGCTTTAGGACAAAAGAAGTCGCCATAAGAAAAAACGCCCATTGACTTTAATGCTTTAGGACAAAAGAAGTCGCCATAAGAAAAAACGCCCATTGACTTTAATGCTTTAGGACAAAAGAAGTCGCCATAAGAAAAAACGCCCATTGACTTTAATGCTTTAGGACAAAAGAAGTCGCCATAAGAAAAAACGCCCATTGACTTTAATGCTTTAGGATAAAAAAAGTCTCCATAAGAAAAAACGCCCATTAACTTTAACGCATTTTGAGTAAGAGAAATTGTTGCGTGCGTTAAAAAACGTTGCGCCTAAAAATACCCATTAACTTCAGTGTGTTTCTCGAATTCGGGACAGATTCGATTATCACTACACTTGACCAGAAATACTGCAGCTCTCACTGTAACAGGAAGAAGTGTGAAAGTAAAAGACAGTTCTCTGTTAATTGGCTCATGTGACCTAACAAGTATAGTTTGTTTGGTTTGTTTGTGTGCACCGTGAATCATAGGATTCCAGGGGACGGCCCTTTGTTTTTTAAATGACAATTTTCTATTTATGATTACCCAATGGCACATACTATTAAAAAAGTATATTATTGTGAAAATGGTTTATTTACATGAAGCAGGGTTTTACATATGAGTAGGGATGGGTGAATTTGACCCGTTTCGTTTCGACAAAAATTCGCCACCGGCGAAATGTCGACAACGCCCATTAAAGTCTAATACAAGTCTATGGGCGTCATTTTTTCAGCGAAACAAGGCAAAAAATTCGCCCATTCCTACATATGAGCTGTTTGATGCAATATCTTTTTATAGAGCCCTACATTCTTTGGGTTTTACCTTTACTCACCACCGGGTAAATTGAAAGTTTTTTTTCCTTGGGTTAGTGTTCCTTTTAGGAAAAATTAATTAATTTGTTAATTGTAAAACTTTCTTTTACACATTCCTTTTAGGAAAAAGCCCCCCTTTCCCAGATGTTCCTATAGAAAATGTTACTCTACTGCACATATATGAGTCTGAGGGGCCTATTTACTAACATTCAGATTTTTTTTTTTCACAAATTGTATTTTTCCTCTCTAAAAATGTATGTCTTTCTAAATCCCTCTAAAACTCAAAAAAATTGAGATTTGTTTATTGTAAAAACCACCAAAAAACTCAAAACTTTGACAAGTAAGAGCATTAGAAGTCAGTGGGAGCTGCCCTGATCTTAATGGATCTTTTTTTAGCCATTCGGACTTTCAGAGGCTTTTTATGATAGTAATTGTCTGAAAGACACAAATCTTTAGAGCAGGCCCGGACTGGCAATCTGTGGGTTCTGGCAAATGCCAGAGGAGCTGCTATAAGGTCCCATAGAAAGTCAGTATTTAGTGGGCTGGTGGGGGCTGTTTGGGCCTCTATGTGGGCTGATTGGGCCTCTGTCTACCTGAAATGCCAGGGCCTATTTTAATTCTCAGTCCGGACCTGCTTTAGAGGTACAGTATGCATATTTTTTAGACCATCATTTGGCGTTTTTTCCATTGATACTATTTTATTCTGATCTTTGAATAACTTTCATGGCATTCATGGTTTTAGAGAAAATTAGCTCAACTGTTTTTTATACCACTAAAGTGTGACCTTTAATAAATGGGCCTCTCAGTTTCAAAAGGACATCTGGTAATGGTAATAAGATGGTAATAAAGTCCTGGGGTAGATTAGTCTCCCCAAAACCCACATCAATACATTTCACTACAACAGAATGTAAATATTATACATGGAACTGGCACTGCATTTTTCTTACAGTGTGTTTTGGGCTTATTATACATGAAAATGACACTGCGTAGTTTTCCGTAGTTACGTCCATTCTCCAGAGAGCAAATTCTTAGGGTGCGTTAGGGAGCGAAGTGCCGCTAAAGCCTATATCCTTTACTAGCGAAGTTACGCCAGCGACCATTAGTAAATTGGGGAAGTTCGCCAGCGTTAGTCACTTCGCCCTTTAGTAAATATGCCCCTATGATTGCAAAGCCAGTGTGCCAGCCATTGGACATTCAACATTTTTTTCACCTAAAGCAGAATTTACAGTGCTTCAAATTATAATCCCACAGTCACTTTATGGTTTCCGCCCCCAAACTCTAGCTATTATTGATTCTTTACTGAATGCATGCCAAGGCTTGCCAGCTCTCCTTCAGTTATTAGTACATTACTATATAAGGATGCAGCACTTTTATAGATCTAAACATATGTTATTGTTTCATCTTATATATTTTTGTTAATATATTAACAGACATGCTTTTCTGTACAAATCAGCACCCTTTGATTTTAAAATTGAGCTCTTATTCTTGGGCACTGTCAGGTTATTCATAAGAATCCAAAATGGTAACAGAGGTGTATTTGTCCTCAATGCAACTTTGTTTTTTTCACACCTATAGATGTCCCAAATATTTCTTTATTTGATCCTATTTAATACAACCATATATTCCTCATCTCTAGCAACTGATGGAGAGACCGTGGCATGAAATAAACTGGCCCAGACACGGAAGAAAAAGAGTTAGTGCAGATTTTGTTGGTAGGTAAGAACTCTTACAATGCTCTCTATTAGAAATCCAAGGACACATCATTGCAGAAAGCAGGGGGGGGGGGTTACAATCCCTACTTAGCTTTCTAAAATGAATAGAACACGTGAAAATATGCAGACACCACTGTGATGGGTTTTTTATAAATCTGATTATTCGGAATTTGGTTACACTGGAGAAAACAAAAGGCTGAACTCTACTCTAGAATGGAATAATTGATTTTGTATTCTATATATTACACCGAGCCTTTATTTGTCTTCAAGAACTCAGTTGTAGGTGTAAAGAGAGGTGGGCTCTGGGAAACTCACAGCTAATGGGGAACAGAAATATTGTCCTCTTTTAAAGGCCAAAGAAAAAAATGTTGACGTCAGTTTTACATGTTTAATCATTTAATCCGTTATATCGGTGGCACTTCCTCAGAAAGCACAACTGTTATATATAAAAAGGCTTACACTTATTAACGTCTTTGTTGCTCATAAAGGCCATAAAGCAGTGATTGCAAGCTCTGTCTGCCTGCCAGCTATTTACATAATGCAGAAGACGTACAGCACCAGTTAGAAGCACTTCACAACTATAGGCCGCGGTGAAGATCAGTTTGTCTGCACTCTCGATTCTTTGACTTCTGATATGCAGCAATTAGTATAATTGTACCTTTCATATTCTATTCTAGTCGCCCTAGTGATGAATCCAGGATAGAAATATTTCTCATAAATCCATTGAATAGTGCAAGCACATAAAATCAATTCTAAGAACTGCGGTAAGTGCCTGCTCAAACTGCAATTGTCATATTGGCTTCATTTGCATTTTCTGTTGGCTGAACCACTGAGACAATGATATTAAGCTTTTTCTATAAAGGAGATGAAATAAAATGTGCTGAAATACACAGATGTGCTCTCTATATCCTAAACGACATATGGCAAATACATAAGATTAATTCCAACATGTAGGAGCACCTGCATCTTTCCCATGGCTTAGAACAGAAGATGGACCTTCAGGGACATGTGTCAAGACCAATATGAATATAAGGACTATCTGGTTTGTATGTGATGAACCAATGGGGAATTGATGGCTACTTCTAAAGTTCTTGAGGGAGGTAGAGTTCTTAAATATTTCTTAAATATTACTGGCTGTGCACATGCATAATGCTTCCTATACATCTGAATGTACTCATATTGCACATATTCTTCAATAATTGTTAGACAAGTTTAAGCAACAGACCCATCTTATTTATCTATGAATGTATGAGATCTTTCTGATGGCCTAACGAAGAAGAAGCCAGCGCCCAAATTGATTGATATAGGTGCATGCCTCATGATAGCCACTTCTGCTGGTAAATTTCATTTAAATACTTTAACTTGTAGACAGCATCAAAGCTTTAACTCATATTTTAAAAGCCTTTATTGGAAAAAGGTGTGGTCTGACCTGCAGTAGTGATGGGCGAATTTGCGTCGTTTCGGTTTGCCGAAAAATTCGTGAATTGCGTGCGAAATTCGCGAAACTGCGTTTTTGAATTTTTTCGGCCGAATTGTCGCGGGCGTTTCGCTAATTTATTCGCTGGCGGCGAAATCGCGCAAATTCATCCCAAATTCGCACCTGACGAATAAATTCGCCCATCACTAATCTGCAGCACTCTAGTGATGTAACTAGATGTTACTGGGTCCCACAGCAAGTTAATTTAAGGCCCCCCAACATATCTTGTTCCTGTTTTACCAATACATGTTGATATGGCTCAGTAAATAGGGCCTCACGAGGCCCCCTATACTCCTACCCCCCCCTAGCAGCCACAGGATCTGCTTAGTATGTAGTAACACCCTGGCAGCGCTGTTTCAGACCTCCTACACCTTTTCTCAAATTCAAGGCTTGAAAAAACCTTAAGGTGGCCATTCACTCAACTATAAAAGCTACCAACTTGGCTTATGAATATCTGTTGTGGACTCTGATGGCCTACCTGTCTTCCAGCTATCCATAGAGCAGGGTAGATGAGGTCCACATCATTTTGCTGCTATGGCTGTCTCCTGATGGCTCTGTATGATTCACAGTATGATCAGATTGCTGACTTTAAGGACAAACAATCTTATTGTCCCTATTTGACCCAGCATGTGGGTGGCCAGATTAAAAAATATCTTCAAACATGTAGATCTTGCAATACCTGCACTTCCTTAGACCATAAATATAAACGCTCTAAACATATGCTGAATGCATATCTGCCAGGCCAAATGCACATGGAGGAACAATGCAGATTTGAAATTCTCAGAGCTGATACAGACTCAAAATACATGGCCAAATTGAGAAGGATCAGAAGGAACATTGCAATTCCAAATGTGATCTCGATTTTTTTATAACAAGCCAGGAGACATATTTGGTGAAAATTTAAGAAATATTAACAATAGTTCCTGCTTATTAACGCATTACCATAACTTTAGGGTTTAACAGTTCATTTTTAATGCTTTGAAATGCTTTGTTCCATCAGGCTTTCAGTATTCAGATGGCAATAGGGCTCAATGGTGCTATTAAGTAGCATCTCAGCGTTATCAATCCTTAGGGCAAGATGGCACTTGACTGGTCAAAGCTATCAGATTCTGCAAACTGGCACAATTTTTAGAAATCTACATTTCATCACAAATCTTCACCCCCCCCCCCCCCCCCCCGCCTGGTGAATTTCCAGTTGTATAGCCATGTAGGAACTGAGGCATGACATTGCTAGCATACCATTACTAGATGCTGGGAAGCTTCACCTGTCACAGGTCTTAGCAGTCTTAGACACTGGTTTCTTATTGGCCAAAACCCCTCCACACAAGAAAAATAAAGGAAAATATAAAATCCTGAAGTACAGATGAAAGCACAGAGCCTCGGGAAATGACTTCAACTCTTAAATCTTCCAGATAAAACCTTTAAAAAAAACTGTTATACACCGAAACAACAAACAGAACATTGTGTCAAACTGTTTCCTAGTTATTAAAATGAAAAGAGATGAAATGAAGAAACTGGAAACACATTAAGTCACCTGCTAGAGAACATAATTGTGAGAACTGTCAGTTACTGATTTTGAAGCCAAATTAGTGACAATTTTTAAAGTCCCCTCTAACTGGCCAAATAAAACTCTGGTTCTAACATATGTTTTGTCAACTATCATGGGATTATAGAGTAATCTGTGAGATTTTTTTAGGCCCCCTTTCTAGATACCATTTATAATACAGTATATCATTAATATTATTAATATTATTGCTGCTAATTTATGTACTGTATGGGACCTCTTATCTGGAAACCCATTATCCAAAAGCAAATTACAGGAAGGCCTTCTTTTGCAGAGTCCATTTTAATAAATTAATTATAAATTGTATTCCTTTTGGGTTTATTTCATGTTTAGAGGATTTTTATCAGACTGAAAGTGTTTGTTCACCTTTGAGTTAATTTTAATATTGTGTAGAGAGTGATCTTCTGAGAAACTTTGCAATTGGTTTTCATTTTTTTTATTATTTGTGGTTTTTGAGTTATTTAGCTTTTTATTCGGCAGTTCTCCAGCTTGCAATTTTTGCAATCTGGCTGGTAGTGTTCAACTTACCCTAGCAACCATGCGCTGCTTTACATTAGAGACTGGAATATGAATAGGAGAGAACCTGAATAGGAATAGCAATAAAAAGTAGCAATAACAATACAATTGTAGCCTTACAGAGCATTTGTTTTTTAGAGCAGGTCAGTGATCCCTATTTAAAAGCTGGAAAGAGTCAGAAGAAAAAGGCAAATAATTAAAAAACTCTTAACGTAGAATTGTCCATTCTATAACATACTAAAATTTAACTTAAAGGGAAACCACCTCTTTAAGGTATGGGGATCCAAATTATGTAACAATCTCTTATACGGAAAACCCCAGGCCCCTAGATTTCCAAATCATAGATCGAATTTCTAGGAATGACTCAGAGATGACGATGGAAACTTGGATCAGTAAAATAGTTGGTTATTCCTGTTGTACAAGGATTAGGTGCATATAATTGGGCTTCAAAAATAAATTTGAGTTGAAATGTTAAACTTTTCCAGTATAAGTATATGATATGGTAGGCAGGACCGCCATCAGAAATCGCAGGGCCCCATACGACAAAATTTCCTGGGCCCCCTGGGCTGCGCCCACCGCAAGCCCCACCTATAGGTCTGCCCTCCCCACCACACAGTAAAAAAACAAAAAAAATATTGGTGGCTAGAGTTCCCACATGTTAATAAAAAATAAAAAGATATTGGTTGTCAGGGCCCCCCATAAAAAAACATTTGTGGCCAGGGCCCCCCCCCATTAAAAAATATTGGTGGCTAGGACCCCACATGAGAAAAAAAAATTGGTGGCCAGGGGCCCCCCCACATTATAAGAAAATTGGTGGCCAGGGCCCCTTAAACGTCCATGCCTTCCCGAAGTCAGCAGCTCTCAGAAAGATGGGGGGGCCCGGCTAATCAAGTAAGTGTGGCGTGGCCGGAGCCCCCTTACCCTCGGGCCCCCTACAACTCTCCCCCCTGTCCCCCCCTGATGGCTGCCCTGATGGTAGGTTTCGGGAACATTGTTGAAAATAGTTCCATGAAAGGTTAAATAGAAGACATTTTTGCAATCAGCATGAATTTGAAAATATGCCCATTCTTAGAGGAAAAGTAGGAGAGCGGTGTCACTGCCTAAAACCTCAGCCAGCTCTTTAGCAGAGGATGTGTTGATAAGACGTCCCAGGGGAGCATTAATACTGACAAAACTGAGGCTGTTTCTTGTATCAGCACATTGACTGATATCACTTTGAGACTGTGGCTCTGTAACAGGAACCTCGAAGTGCAGATCAGGCTCTGATACGGAGCAAGGAAAGACCTCAGAGTGGGTTTGATTCCTGTAAATCAGCAACTGCTCGCTCGGTAAGAGGTGTCTTCATCCTAAAAGCTTAATAAAAGGTTCATCTAATGTAGATAGATAGGTGTATAACTGGTGTAATTGTATCCCAGTGGTATATAAAACCCTTGATTAGAGAAGGAAGAGGACAAAGAGACTCACTTCATACTGTAGGGAGATACTGAAACATTTGTCCTTTATGACTCTTTCTCAACACCAGGAACCTAACAAATACCAAGGGAAATTAAATAATGGTTTGATTACATTATTAGATAGTAGGTGATGCTGGAGAAAAAAGACATATGTCTATAGACTTTGACCTTTACACTGACATCCAGAAGAAAACATCTTTCCATCGCAATGAATACAGTGACATATTGGGGGCTGCAGTTGCAGTCTCTACAATTTCCCTGGAGTCAGTTGGGTGTAAAACCAATTTCATTAAAAAAGCTTGCGCCAAAATGCACTTCCGTATAGTTGCACTCCGTGCTGCTCAATCCTTACTGCCGTCTGTTCCAAATTGAGTGCTACTGCGACTATTGATGTAGGGGATGCCTGGATTTACCACCACCTCCTTACCACGCAGTACCTCCAGGGAACCCTTTGCGCCAACATCAATAGGCTAGATAGTAGATTGCTTTTTATATTCAAAAAGAAATGTTATACATCCTACAACTATATGGTTGTATTCAGTGCAACTAAATGGCAATCCAATCAGAGTCTATAAACACTTGACAGTTTCCTACCCTTGTATGTTCTGTTATGCCTGACCCATTGCTCGGGACCTTTTGACCACTTCCTCCTCATTCATTTGAATGGGGTCGTCATCTTTAATATTACAATTATGCAACTGCATTGTAAAGAAGTTACTGTATGTTGGGGTCAGTCTTACACATATTTTCTACTAGAAAGGAATTATTATGTGAATCTCCTTTTGCGTTATTAGGTTGATAAGTAGGTTACAACCGCAGATGAAGGGGCATATGGCTGGGTTATGAAAGGACATGGGAATGTTGTTGTGCTGGAAGTACTGTGCATTGTCGCCATTTTCCCTTCACTGATTATTATTAATATTTTTATTATTATTATTGACATGTATTTAAATAGCGTAACATATTGCGTAGCACTTTACTGATGCAGAGTTGCTTCCACCTGCCCCTAGGTGTGTAAGGCTTATGGAATGATAGTGAGTGAGGTTCAATGTGACACTTTGTACCGTATTGACTCGCAAAGAATGTTTGCCACTTGGGTGCTTAGGCCTAGGGTTTATTTAAGGTAAGATAGCTCATTGGTAGAGGATATGCTCTTTTTAGGAGTAAGTCTCACAAGGAGACTACACTCAGTTTTGTCCCCCTGACCCCTTTGAGTTGGGTGTGTGGTCGCTAAAGGTGCGTATGCAGAATAACACCCACCACATTCATGTATATTTGTGCCTAAAACCATTGCGATCATCCAGTCTGTTCCGATGACCCCTGATATTTCCAGGGATCCCACCATGGGCCATGTTAAAGGAGAAGGAAAGTCATTAACCATTTGGGGGTGCCAAATGTTAGGCACCCCAAGTGAAACCTGAAACCCCGGGCCGTTGCAGTTTTCTGCTGATAGGAGCACCAGCATGGGTTTCAGGTAAGTAAATACATTCCCTTGGGGGTGCCTAATATTTGGCACCCCCAAGTGGTAAATGACTTTCCTTATCCTTTACTATTCAGACTTGAGCCTAAAGACGTTTATGCAGACCTTATTTTATTAATGAACCCTGGCAATGATGCAATCTTTAAGTAGGGCCCTCTTTATCTCCTGTGCTTGGAGTAGAAGCTAGATATCAAGCTGAATAAAAAGACACATGGAGCCGATTTATCAAAATGAGAAATTAGAGCTCACCACAGTAAAATTCACCCACTCTATCATTCATTCCTATGGTATTTTTAGAGGCATATTTATCAAATGTTGAACTCTAACTTTCATATAAAAAACAAATTAGACCGCACTCACATTTCTGCCCAAATTTTTGATATTGGGTGCGCGTCCAATAGCCCATTCACATTGGCTGCTCCAGAGTATACAAATTCCATCCAATGGACAGCACTCCTTTTTCCATAAAACCGTCCTTATTTTTCTTAGGACAGCAACATGCAACGTTTCGAGTGGCACTCCACTCTTTATCAAGCTTGATAAAGAGTGGAGTGCCACTCGAAACGTTGCATGTTGCTGTCCTAAGAAAAATAAAGACGGTTTTATGGAAAAAGGAGTGCTGTCCATTGGATGGAATTTGTGAACTCTAACTTTCACCCATTCATAAAAATGCTTCTACAAATACCACAGGATTTAATAGAAAGTGATTTTTTCTGTGGTTGATAAATCTGCCCATTAGTGCTACTGATCAGCTGGAATGCTTTAACCAGAGAACAAAGAAAGCTCAGAGAGTCTTACCTTTCCTAAAATTAAACTACTGTATCTTTCATATGCCCAGAATGCTCTAAATTAAATTCCAACTGATTACATTTTCAAAAAATATTTCCTTTTTCCTTAAACAACAAAACAGTACATTCTATTGGATTCTAACTAAGAAAGAAGTAATCCTTACTTAATGCAAAACAATCCTGCTGGCTTAATTTAAATTATGTTTTTATAAGATTTAGGGGCAAATTTATTAAAGCTGAGTTGTTTTTTCCATGAAAAAATTTCAAGGGTATTTTTGAGTCAAAAATTAATTTTTCAGGTTAAAAAAACTCAAATTCTTCAATATTTGTTTTATGTTTAAAGATTTGTTATACCCCGACCCTGGAAATACTGTAGCTCAAACCTGAAAAAAAACATCATCTAAAACCTGTCGAAGTTCTCTAGGAGTCAATGGCAGAGGTCCCTTGAACCATTAGAAGTTCTTAATAGCCTTCATGTTGTTCAAGTTTTTTCGGAGGTTTTACTTGAAAACTCATTCAGTTCGAGAGATTTGAGGTTTTTTTTGTTTGCATTAAACTGAATCTATTTGACTTTTTGGGTTTTTAAGCCTGAACTTGCTGATTTGAGTTTTTTTCCATTCAAGTTTTTCATTAAATTAGAAACCATTCCAGTTGTGAGTTCATTTGAGCTCCTATGAGGTCTAAAAAAGCTCACAAAACTCTAAAATTTGACCTTTGATAAATAACCGCCTTAAAGTATGGTGATCCAAGTTACGGAATGATTCTCTATCTGGTAAACCCCAGGTCTCAAGCATTATGGATAACAGGTCCCTAAAATCAAAAGCTTCACCATCTTCTTGAATTGCTGAGCAGCCCCATCTCATTTGGTGATTATACTGTATATGTTGAGTGCAGTTGAGTGGATGCAGAAATGAGCACACGTATATCAGATTTTTGGACCAATCCATACATATTTTATAAGCAATCCCCTTAACAGTATAGGTGTAGGATCTATTATCTGGAAACCCATCATCCTGAAAGCTCTGAATTAGAAAATTGCCATAGACTCCATTTTATCCAAATAATCCAATTTTTTTAAAACAATTTTCTTTATCTCTGTAAAAATAAAACAGTAGCTTGTACTTGATCCCAACTACAATATAATTAATCCTTATTGGAAGCAACGTCATTCTATTGGGTTTATTTCATGATTAAATGATTTTCTAGTACACTTAGGGGCACATTTACTTAGCTCGAGTGAAGGAATAGAATAAAAAAAACTTCAAATTTCGAAGTATTTTTTTGGCTACTTCGACCATCGAATTGGCTCCTTCGACCTTCGACTACGACTTCGACTTCAAATCGAACGCTTCGAACTAAAAATCGTTCGACCATTCGATAGTCGAAGTATTGTCTCTTTAAAAAAAACTTCAACCCCCTACTTCGCCACCTAAAACCTACCGAGCATCAATGTTAGTCTATGGGGAAGGTCCCCATAGGCTTTCTAGTCAATTTCTGATTGAAGGAAAATCGTTTGATCGATGGATTAAAATCCTTCGAATTGTTCAATTAGAAGGATTTAATCGTTCGATCGAATGATTATTCCTTCAATCATTTGATCAAACGAATATCGCTAAATTCTTCGACTTCGATATTCGAAGTCGAAGGATTTTACTTAGACGGTCAAATATCGAGGGTTAATTAACCCCCGATATTCGACCCTAAGTAAATGTGCCCCTTAAGGTATGAAGATCCAAGTTACAGAAATATCCGTTATCTGGAAAGCCCCAGGTCCCGAGCATTCTGGATAACAGGTTCCATACCTGTAGTTTTATGCAGATGGCTACAGTTTTGATAATGAAGCCACAGAACACTATTTAATAAGAAAGGCAATGTCAAATAAGTCTAGAAATTAAGAAAAAATAATAATTCCCTTTATGTTCCATGAGCTGATTTATCTTTTTGCTGCCTCCCAGTGAAAATAGAAGTTTCATGATAAAAGCACAAGCCGTATCCATGTTGTCACGGTCATATCCCAATTGCAGATGTCATTTGTCCTTTCTTATGTGGAGTAACACACAAGAGATATGAGAATATTGCTTTGGATATTGAGGCGGCTCTGTGACTGAGAATATATACCAAAGATTAAAGAGAATGAAAATGGAAAATAATTGTTCTGCTGGGGGTGGTAAAACTCTAGAGTATAATTCAACATTACACCAGATAATTTCACATCTGAATGACATGTCTACGAGCTAATTGCAAAAATGAGCTCCCTGGTTATTTGCTGAGCAAGATCTGCCGGGTGAATAGAGTGTGATATAAAATGATCCATTTCAGCATTAAATCAGTATTCTGATCCCCGAGGTGGATGGAACTTCTATGCTATGGACGACTGGGAGGAGCAGACATAGCTTGGTACAGGCAAAGATAGACTGAAACCTCGGGCTGCTTTTCTACTGTGAAATTACACTCTTCATGAATATCCTTAAAATGATGAAACTTTTGACAAGCCGCATTATGAAGCAGATTGTAATTGGAAGTCTGCTGTTAACTGATTAGAAGTTAATTTGAGCAGTCATGAAGCATAAAGAGAGACAAGCATAAATGTTTGCCTAGCATCCAAACTGCTCAATAGGGTATAGAAAGGGCACCATTTAATCTACAGGCTCTGAGATGAAGAATAGAAAAAAGGGCAGGAGGACTGTTTTATATTTTTCACCTGCTAATTTTTTTTTTGCCTGAACAATTGTAGACTTAAATTACTGTTCTTGATATGCCTATTGAATGTGGCACAGAAGGGCAGGAGTGTCAATGAAAATTGAAAGGACGAGTTATACATTTTTATTGAGCAAGAAAAAAATATATAAAATCCCTAAAGTAAATCAATTTAGAACACCTTGTCAGAGAACAAGATCAAAAAAGGCCCAGAGAATAAAGAAATTCATACAGGAAGCTCCACATTTCATTTTACATATTAATTGTGTTTCGGTTACAAACTACAATAAACTCTTTAGTAGTGATGGGCAAATTTGTACCGTTCCGCTTCAATAAATTTTTTTCGAGTTTACAGTGAAATTCGCGAAACAGTGAAAAATTCGTGAAACGCATTGAAGTCAATGGGTGTCAAAATGATATTGACGCGCGTCAATTTTGACGCCAGCGACAATTTTTATATGCGCAACTAATTTGTCCAAATGCATTCAAATCAATGGGCATCCGAATAACTTTGACGTGTGACAATTTTTTATGCAAAATTTTTCGACTCAACAATTTATCCGCCGGTGAATTTTCTCTGCAGTTTCGCAAGTTTATTTGCTGTTGTCAAAAAGTGCAAATTCGCCGTGAATTTGCACCTGGTGAATTTATTCGTCCATCGCTCTTCTTCTTCAGTTCTTGCTTTATTCACTGGCATAAGGCTATGAGGTTAAACTGGGTTCTGCAGTGGATTGATGCACCACAAAACACAGCAAACAGCGTGCTGGTAGATAGAAGCAGAAGCTGTGGACTCCCTCTATGAACCTTCTCCTGAACATTAAGGGGCCGATTCATCAAGCTCTGAAGGATTCGAAGTAAAAAAACTTCGAATTTCGAAGTGTTTTTTGGGCTACTTCGACCATCGAATGGGCTACTTCGACCTTCGACTACGACTACGAATCGAACGACTGCCTCTTTAAAAAAAACTTCGACCCCCTACTTCGGCAGCTAAAAGCTACCGAAGTCAATGTTAGGCTATGGGGAAGGTCCCCATAGGCTTGCCTAAGTTTTTTTGATCGAAGGATATTCCTTCGATCGTTGGATTAAAATCCTTCGAATCGTTCGATTCGAAGGATTTAATCGTTCAATCGAAGGAATAATCCTTCGATCGTTCGATCGCAGCATTTGCGCTAAATCCTTCGACTTCGATATTCGAAGTCGAAGGATTTTAGTTCCTAGTCGAATATCGAGGGTTAATTAACCCTCGATATTCGACTCTTGATGAATCGGCCCCTTAGATTTAATCTAAATCCTTTGCATGCGATTTGCATTGGGTTCAGATGGCTGGTGGCACAGGGACTGTGGGCACTACCACTCCAAAAAGATGAAAGCAGTTTAATTGGTGAAAACAGTCAGATGCATTCTGACTAACTGGTCATGTTAATAGATTAAAGTAACAAACCTATCTCAGTCTGTGGTGCCCTACACAACTTGGATCACCACCTGCTAAAACTAGCAATTTCAATTAACAGGAGATTTATGTTGAATTGGATATAATTATCATTTTGACTGGGTTTTTCTAAATAATTTCTAGAGATATTGCACTAACCCTTATAGGGAGAAAAGACTTTTAGGGGCACATTTACTTTAAATTCAGCTTCGGAAGTCTCCGCCAGACTTTGCGCAACTACGTCAGACTTTATTTCCGGACAAATACATGCATTCAACAAAATGCCCAATTACATCTCAGCAAAAGAACGCTGGCATACTTTCGTCATTGATGATACTTTCGTCATAACGAATTTTCTCTAATGTTACGTTCTTCCTAGTGAAACTTGGTTAACTTATAGTAAGCTTACATCAATTTAAATTCAGTGGGTGTATAAAGGTGATATATCTGTATTTATTTGTTATGTTGGTGGCCACTTTATATTAAAAATGTCCAAGAAACAAAATGAAGACAGAGATCCTCAATTGTCCAAGGCCATGAGCCCACCCTAAAACAAATGTGACACGGGCTTCAAATGTTAAAAAGTGTAAATTGGATATTTTTAACTTGTAAACATAATCCCACTTTAAATATGAAGCAACACCAGCATTTTGACTTTTATTTATGACTTTTTTGGAATACAGGATCTGCTATCACTGACATAATAATGTTGAGGATGTAGCTTCATTGTATTAATTCGCCAGTCAGGATCTGGCAAAATAGCGTTTGGTGAAAAGGTTCATGAATTTAAATTAGTGGATTTACTATCATTCGCCTGATGAAGCAGCAAAAGTTCGCCAGCGCACAAGATAATACACTAGCGAAGTGTGTTGTTCATCTTTTAGTAAATAGGCGATGTCGCTGTGAATTGTCTTTTTAGCAAAAATTTGTCAGAAAAACAATTGGCTCTTTAGTCAATGTGCCCCTCCATCTTTATCAGATTGTCTTCATACTGTACTTAGAACTAACTCCAACCAAAAAGGTATTGGGGTTTCCTCAGGATCCAAAAACTTAAAGGAAAGCTTTACCCTGAAAATGAACACTTAAGCAACAGATAGTTTACATCATATTAAGTGGCATATTAAGGAATCTTAAAAAATTGAAATGTATATTTAAGTAAATATTTCCCTTTTACATCTCTTGCCTTGAACCACCATTTTGTGATGGTCTGTGTGCTGCCTCAGAGATCACCTGACCAGAAATACTGCAACTCTTTGGGGCACATTTACTAAGGGTTGAATATCGAGGGTTAATTAACCCTCAATATTCGACCCTCAAAGTAAAATCCTTCGACTTCATATATTGAAGTCAAAGGATTTACCGCAAATACTTTGATCAAACGATCTAAGGAAAAATCGTTCGTTCGAACGATTAAATCCTTCAAATCGAACGATTCGAAGGATTTTAATCCATCGATCGAAGGATTTTCCTTCGATCAGAAAAAGCTTAGCAAACTTATGGGGAAGGTCCTCATAGGTTAACATTGTAGCTCGGTAGGTTTAAAGTGGGGAAGTAGGTAGTCAAAGTTTTTTTTAAACAGACAGTACTTCGACTATTGAATGGTCGAATAGTCAAACGATTTTTTGTTCGAATCGTTTGAATCGAAGTCGTAGTGACATACTTATTGTGTATATGTTTGCAGCATTAGCATCTAGTGATGGGCGAATAAATTAGTCAGACACAAATTTGTGGCGAATTTCCAAATTGCGCATTCATTTCACATTAATTCACAAAACTGTGTGTCAAAATTGTTCAGACGGCCATTGACTTTAATGCATTTGGACCAAATATAATATATTTCTGTATAAAAACTGTCGCCTGCGTCAAAATTGTCGAAATTATTTTGACGCCCATTGACTTCAATGTGTTTCGCCAATTTTTTGCCGTTTCGCGAATCTTACAGTAAATTTGGAGAAGCGAATGGCACAGATTCGTCCGTCGCTATTAGCATCTTGCTTTCCACAATAATTGTGACCATGGCCTTCCTCTCTAGTTACTTGGAGAAGGGGCGTACCCACTATAAGCAACAGCATTAATACTGCATGGTAAGGTATCAGATATAATCGGTATATGGGAAAGAAAGATATAGACAAATACAAGATTCCTCTGCACTCAACCCATTATCAATATATTTAAGACAGAGACATTTTGTGCATACTGCTACTGAAAAATGCCTTACCCTTTAAACAAAACAGGGATTGTTTGTCCATATATTGCAATATATTTAAGCTGGCCAACTACGTCAGTCATCCCATATCTGGCCAGTCCTACGCTCAAATTGCATCTGATTCATTAAGAATTCTATTGCTTCAATAGAAGCACAGCTTAAATATATTTTAAGTTTTAAAAATTAGTGGTGAGCACAACTTTCCCTTGTTTGGCAAAGGAAGATAATTAGTAGAGGTGAAAGTGTAATTTCATATGAAACAGTGGTGACAGGATCAGTGGCGATTTCAGAGAAGAAGCCGCCTGAGGCGGCTCCTCAAAATGCCGCCCCCCTCGCAGGCTTACCCATCTGCAGGGGAGGTATCCGAGGCAGAAACACTAGTGCGGAGAGCGAAAATGCACTCTCCCGCACTAGTAAAGCCGAATTTCCGGTTTCAAAACTGGAAATTCGGCTCTTAAAAGTACAGGAGCGGCTTTTTACCGACCTCTGGAAATGTATCTGGCGCTGCCGTCTGAGCCAAGTGCCTCATTGGCCGTGTGCCCCAGGGTAGGATAATAAGATGGATAGGAAGGAAAAGGCTAAAGAAATGAAAAGCAAATATTTTTGCCAGGCATGGATTTGCAGCAAAATTATGCACTTTACCACCTGCCAAGACGAAATTGTCAACAAGACAAAATTGTTGCGAAACAAAAAAGTCGCCATAAGAAAAAACGCTGATTGATTTTAATACATTTGGACAAAAAAGTCGCAGAGTTAAAAACGTTACAACTAAAAAAAAAACACACATTGGCTTGAATGCATTTGGAGTGAGAAAAAATTGTCACGTATAAAACTTTTGGACTCCTATTGACTTCAATTCGTTTTGCAAAGAGTTAAGCAAATTTTTTCTCGGTTTCGCAATTTTTTTCAGCGAAGCAAAACGGGACAGATTTGCTCATCACTATTGAAGAAGTAAACAAAACAAATTCATGCATGAAGGGCAGGTTACTAGTGAATAATAAATACCAACATGTTTATTTGGGTCAAACAACTTGTAATCCTTCCAGTGATTAGTTTACTCATAACATACATTATACATAGATTATTTTGCAAGGTACACAGAGAAATTATAGTTTTTTACATTTAGTGCACCCAAATAATATTAATAAACAGAAATTACACATCTCTTCTTATTGGAAATAACTGCGTTCTCTAATTTATTTTTCTGTTTTAAGTTTTGTTCTTCATAGCTCCCCTGTTTTTCCCCACCGGCTGTTTCTTCACTGCATAAATCATTCAGATATTTTAGATTGAATGTTTCCTATTTTCATATTTAATTTTGGCACTGTGAAATATTTATCAACTTTCACTTCCTCTCTATTTTCCTGATACAGGGAACAAATGGGCTCATTTGTTATTTTTCAGTGAGCAGGACGATTGTCTCACCTTGAAGCTCTGCATAATTTCTCTGGGAAGCTGGGAATGTTGCTGAGAGCCATTCATATGGCTTGAGCCCTTAGACACTGGCGTGTAGTAATGGGTAACACAGCCAATATGTAGATATGGGTTTAATGTTATTATTCATCATGTCATCTTGTTATTTATAAAGAGGCAACATGTTCCACTGGAATTTGTGAGCATGTGTATGAGGCTAGGTGCGCTGATATAAAGCTATGGACAATAGTGTTTTACAAGTAACAAGTAATGCCAGGGGTTAGTATGAGCATTAGTAAGAGACATGAGACGTTTGTTTTAATCCAAGTAACCAGAAGAGTTAGTGAAAGCAATGGTGTGAGTGAGGAATGGGCATTAGCATGAGCAAGTATGCATTATCCCTTATTTACGAATGCACTCGCAACTGTGAAAGCTCTAAAATGGACAGTTTGTAGAACACATATTCCATTATGTCCGAACACTTCCACGTGGTCTCAAGGCCCGGATTTCCTTACCGGGCACCCCGAGGCCGTGTGCTTCCTTCCCCTTCCCACACCGCCCCCCCCTACCCTTCACAGTCTCCCTCTCCTTCCTGCGCTCCTGGAGACTGCTGTGTGGGAGAGTTGCAAATCTCCAGTGCCCATAACTAGGCGGCATGCCGCCCCTGAATTTCTTCCACCCTAGGCCCAGGCCTTTGTTCTTGCCCCAAATCCGGGCCTGCTTGGTCTAAGTGCTTACATCCTGATGAATAGAGCCAACCTCACTTATTGACGCTGGAAAACCTGGAGGTACTGACACCTTGACCTGTTGGTAGATCCATGGCTCCCTCTGTGGGTTTCACCAGAGGCACCCAGTAAATCAGATGCAAGCAAGCTTCATAAGTCTGAAAATGCCAGAAGTAACTTGCACTTGATTTTATCAAGACTCCATCATCCATTTTGACAAATAAGGCAAAATGGCAGTGGGTGCAACTCAAAGTGGAGGAAAAAATTCTGCATTGTGGGTAAAAAAATGGCAGTTTTTGTCTGAAATTTCCCTTTGCACACTGTACCTGTGATTGTAACACCTATTATTAGATATGTTGCAAATGAAACATCTTTTATTCATTGATTTTAATGCTGAGGACATTGGAATGGGTTTATTTGAAAAAGGAAACACTTGCTCTTATGTCATACCACTGCAATGTCCTTTAAACAGATGATCCCTTGTCTGCAGGCAAAGTATTCACTAACAATATTAGAGCCACAGGTAAAACCAATGGGCCCCTGGCAATACAGAGAATCCATTGGACATTAAAGATGTCCAATATACAGCCACCAAGCAGCCGTTGAACTAAAACTCCAAACACCTTCAGCAGTGATTGGCATTTTGCAAATTGCCGTTTAACACCTACCTAAAATGTTAATGTATAATTACACTTTTGGCTATACTGTCAAGCTCTTATTTTGGGAAAGGCCCAGAGCTGGACTTGAATATATTTATTTATTCACTAACACATACCACTTTAAATACCATATTACTAAATGGGATTCACATGGGATTGGAATATGATTGGAAGAGAAAAGCAACAATTACTTGTTATTCTTAAAGTTGGATAGGGGGCCAAGGACAACGCCTTCTCTACCCTATTCTAAATGCAGCCCATGCCTCTTGATGAAGGTGTAGTGTTGGCAACCAACCTTGTGGGAAGAATTGTCCATTCAAAATGTGACTGCCTATTATCCCTATTATAATATTTCCCTATAGAAACTCCTTCAAATAATTTCCCCTCTAAGAAAACAATGACCCATGTTCTGTCTATAATATATAAATATATATACATGCTATTCAGAAGCTAATCTTCATAGTATGAACTTGGTGATTATTTGATACAGTTTACCCATTCCTTTTGTGTAATTTGATTATTGTAGAACAAAAATGTGACACGCTACCTAGCATAAACATGCTTGTATACAGTCAACCTCATTTTAGACCAAAACATGCCTTTAGGACTTACAGCCAAGTGGTGCTCAGGGATCTAACGGAAAAAAGAATCTTCAAACTCCAAAGAAGAAGATTTTATATATTTAAGGAGTAAATAAATGGTGTCACATAGGTTTAATTGAAAACTACAAGGAGGATTTGAATCTCTGCCAGAAGATTGTGACTCTGAAAAGACATATCATGAAATCCCAAATGCAGGCAAAAGCACAAAAGAAATCTTCAAGGTGAAACTGAAAGGGGGTTCGGAGAGGCAAGATAGAGGTAGATAAGAAACAAAACATTGGAGGACTGAACTGTTAAAATTCTGAGATAATGGCAGAAATCAAAGTTATCTGAAATGTTCAGAGCCTCAAAGTCTGGTGTTGGAGAGGTTTCAATTTAATTGTGTAGAGAAGTGAGGGAGAGAGGAGTTATTTGTACAGTGGCCCAGTATATGTGATTGATGGAACACAATCTGGTAGAAGCACATTTGGAGTGAAATTAAGAGGAGATTGATTGGAAGTGAAGAAAAGGCAGTTATTCCATCAGGATAGGTTGACAGTATCAGAGATGTGGCCAGTGTTGGAATAGGGTGCTATGTGGAAGTTTCTAAATCAGTTGCACATCAGAGATATAGGTCAACAATGCAAACTTCAGCCACAAATCAGAATTTAGGGTTATTAATGTTGGCACAAGAGGTCTTTGAACTTGAAAAATATTATGAGTTTCATTTTCATCAGTATCACTTTTATGGATATCGATGATGGAATAGCAGTGAGACTAGGGAGCCTGGTACATGGCAGTAGTGGGGAGTAGAGAAGAGGATGTTATTGATTTTATGTCAACTGCTCTCAACAGTGATTAATAAAAAAATTATTTCTTACATACTTACAGGCTGGTATCTCATAATGGCCCAGATTCAGTTCAATGAGAGAAACGTATTTCGTTGTTTATCTAATTAAAACTCCTCGTTGTCTCTAAGGAAATTTGGAAATGAATCCATTTATAATTTAAACGGGTTGAATTGAATTTGGCCCAATATCCAGTTTGCTGTATTTGCTGTGTATAGCAAGTACAGAAGAAATAAGATTAGCAAGGCCAACTCTTCTCTGAAGTTTGACTCCCTAAAGGCCAGACCTGGGTGCCACCCTACATCACAATGATGATTCAATGACTCCTAACTCACTTGATTGACCTCATTGTCATGCTGAAAGCAAAGTCAAATTTTGATGCTGTACCCAAGCTGTTTATGGTGGGTAATGTTTAAATGCTTAATATCTAATTATATTTTTAGCAGTCCTGTAGTGCTAATTTTACAGATGGCTTACCTGCTCCATGTAGCTTCCTGTAAATTAAATTAATCCAACAAGAAGTTAAATCTCCAAGGTTTACAAAACATGTTTCTTTCAAAGTTTAACTTTCTATATATATGTATGATGTAATCACATCTATTTAATTCATAATAGCAACAAGACTGAACTTTTAACTCAATCTCTGTTATTCCTAGTATAACAGAGTCATTTCTAAGCCATAAACTGCTCCCCATAGCCTATTTAAGGGGATACTGTCAAGGGAAAAAATGTTTTTGATAATGTTAATGAATCAGTTAATAGTGCTGCTCCAGCAGAATTTTGCACTGGAATCCATTGCTCAAAAGAGCAAACAGATTTTTTTATATTCAATTTTCAAATCCGACATGGGGCTAGACATATTGTCAATTTCCCAACTGCCCTAGTCATGTGACTTGTGCTCTGATAAACTTCAATCACTCTTTACTGCTATACTGCAAGTTGGAGTGATATCACCCCCCCCCAGCAGCCAAACAAAAGAACAATGGGAAGGTAACCAGATAGCAGCTCCCTAACACTAGATAATGTCTGGTAGATCTAAGAACAACACTCAATAGTAAAAACCCATGTCTCACTGAGACACATTCAGTTACATTGAGAAGGAAAAACAGCAGCCTGCCAGAAAGCATTTCTCTCCCAAAGTGCAAGCACAAGTCACATGTCCAGGGGCAGCTGGGAAATTGACAAAATGTCTAGCCCTGTCAGATTTCAAAATTGAATATAAAAAAATCTGTTTGCTCTTTTGAGAAATGGATTTCAGTGCAGAATTCTGCTGGAGTAGCACTATTAACTGATGTGTTTTGAAAAAAACAAGTTTTCCGATGACAGGATCCCTTTAAGTATTACCCAGAAAGGGAATTTGTCCCAGCCTTGGAAAATAAGTCCTAATAGAAAATGTCCCAAATTATACACTATTACATTGTGTAATGGCACATTGGGGGTAATGTAACAAAAAAAAAAAAGATTGCTCCTAGTCTAGTAACCCATAGCAACTGCGAAAAAAAAATCATGAAACAGCGACAGATTCGCTTATCACTAAACATTTAAAGGAAAACTAAACTCCCCAAATGAGAGAGCCCCATCCACAACCATGCATTGTTCCCCCTCCCTGCTTCCTTCCTGCATAGTCCATTATTGGACTATGCAGGAAGGGACTATGTCCCTGGATGTAATGCTGACCTATACATGCAGAGCAGCACAACGGACCTCATGGGAGCCATCTTCGATTCTTTGGATTCCTTTACTAGGGGACCACAGACACTGAGCTTTTTTGGGCATGTACAATAGTTGTAGCAAATCTGGTATTCGTACCTACTGTGCATGCACCGGAAAGCTCTGTAAATTGCCAAAGGGAAGAAAAAGATATGAAAATATAACAAAGATAGAGCCGTGAGCTCTGCTGCAGGGACCACTTTTTTTTTTCTTCAAATAATGGACTATGAGGAAGCAGGGAGGGGGTGAATGGAGGGTAGTGGTTGAGGACTTTCTCCTTTAGTTCTCCATTAAGGTTTCAAATGATTCATTGGTTGCTGTTGGTTACTAGACCTGAGAAACTTTGTTCCATTTATTACATTAATTGGCATTGATATCATTGCATAACATGTAAACAACCATCAATTCATCTCCTTTTCAGTTCCCACCAAAATCCCAAGAGTTTGTAAGATATGGGTAGTTGTAGTTCAACTGTGGTCCGGGGGCCCACAAGAGCCGGGTTTTTCCCGGTGTCCCGGCGGCCCAGTTCGACCATGGTGTTTCCCTTTTAGGTCAATGAGATAAATTTAGTGGGCGAGTCAGGCCCAGATTTGTGGATAGGCCACAAAGGCCCAGACCTAGGGTGGCAAAATTTTAGGGGCTGCCCAGCCGCATTCTAATGAGCACTGGGGACCTACAGCTTTAGGATATATAGGTATGAAACGGTTATTTGGAAACCCGTTATCTATAAAGCTCCAAATTATGGAAAGTCGTCTCCCATAGACTCAATTTTATCCAAATACAAATTTTTAAAAATGATTTTCTTTTTCTCTGTAATATTAAAACAACAGCTTTTACTTGACCCAAACTAAGATATAATTAATCCTTATTGGAAGCAAAAGCAGCCTATTGGGTTTATTTAATGTTTACGTGATTTTCTAATAAACTTAAGACATGAAAATTCGAACTACAGAAAGATCCATTAACTGGAAAACCCCATGTCCCGAGCATTCGGGATAACAGGTCCTATACCTGTATAGATCATATGGAAAGCCCTATTGTACTACT
This sequence comes from Xenopus laevis, assembly GCF_017654675.1. Classification (NCBI taxonomy): domain Eukaryota; kingdom Metazoa; phylum Chordata; class Amphibia; order Anura; family Pipidae; genus Xenopus; species Xenopus laevis. Next base: position 128,393,801 of record NC_054377.1, on the reverse strand, counting down.
TATATAAGCAAGGTCCTGACCTAGGATAATAAGCAGAATCATAGTCAGATTTTATTGTTATCTCAACTATATATAAACCTGTACAGTGGGATGAAATTGCAACATTTTTTCCTGCCCAAACGAGACAACACATAGCAATATACCAACCCATATTACAGCAAGGGCATGTGCAGTATGAGCATTTTTCAACAATAACCAGTACAGTAACAAATCTGTAAAACTAACAAACTAGTAAAACAAACAAAGTTTCAATTTTCATTTTCCAGTGTAACAACACCATACATAATAGATAGTAATAGATATATTATTCTATTTCGATTTACATTTTGTGCAATCACAAACTCCAAATGCCAAAACCCCCAAATATTCAAGCTTTTTTACTTTAAAATACAAATTTTTAGTTGAAAAAAAAACATGGATTTTTCAGAAATTTATTATACCCCGAGGATGGAAAAAGTCTGAATCCGGCATCTCCGCTGAATATGAAAATCCGGCATCTCAGAACTGCCGAGATTGTATATAAATCAGTCGGAGAAGTCCTGAAGTTATCTTGATCTGTTGTTGGGTTTCATTCAATAATTCAAAGATTTTGATGTTTTTGGGGAAAAATCTATAAAACATGTACGATTCGTTTTTTTTCACGTTTGTTTCGGGGTTTTTACTGCACAGGAAATGTTCAGGAAAATGTATTGAGAAATAAGGGGAAAAACCAAAGCAGATTTGGTTTGGAGTCGTTTTGAGAAAATAATGAGATAAATTCGGACTTTGATAAATGGGCCTCCCCGGCTGACAGAGAGAGAAACTCTTTGGATTTTCTATTGTGTACCCAATAGAAAACAGAAAAAACTGGGACCTGTCGTTATTTCTATTCAGTAAAGATATTCTGCCGCCAGTTCTTCTACATTCTAATACAGGTATGGGACCTGTTATCCAGAATGCTCGGGACCTGGAGTTCTCTGGATAACAGATCTTTCCGGAAATTGGAAAGTCTACTAGAAAATCATATAAACATTTTCATAAACCCAATAGGTTTTGCTCCCAATAAGGATACTGGCGTAACTATAAGGAATAACTATAGGAAGTAGACCCCACGGGGGTTGCGGGGGAGCCTGGGGAAAAGGGGGAACTGGATCTCAGTTCTGTTTCATCTATAGTCCCCTTCACTGTCTCTTTCTTCTTCTTTTATTTGAGACGCTGGGTTGTGTGCAGACATGAGCAAGAGTGCCTATGCGCACCAGACACTTTGGGTGGGGGGCTCAACGCAATCTTATTATGTCCCTGAATAAAGATTAATTACATCTTAAGGTGGCCATACACATAGAGATCCGCTCGTTTGGCGATTTTACCAAATGAGCGTCTCTCTCCCCGATATGCTCACATTGAGGTGGATGATATCGGGCTGATCCGATCATGGGCCCTATGGCCCAATGATCGGGTCATAATTCTGCCAATACGGGCGGTCGAATCGCAGGACTACAACTACGTATAGATGCGGCCATGATTTTTAAACCTTTCCGATCGACATCTGGCTGACTTTCGGACAGATATCAATTGCGGAAGCCCATCCCACACATGGGCAAATAAGTTGCCGACTCGGAAGCTTTTATCGGCCCGTACATGGCCACCTTTAATTTGGATCAAGAACAAGGTACTGTTTAATTATTACAGAGAAAAAGGAAATCAGTTTTAAATGTGTTAACTATTTGAGTAAAATGGAGAGAAAGCCTTTGCCTTATTCGAAGTGTCCAGATAATGGATCCCATACCTGCACAAACAGATACCATTCGTTTCTATATATGAAGACTGATGTAGCCTTGCTGCACAACCTTCTCTAACAGGGAAACCATTACAGAATTGCACTCATCCTTGCTCCCTATCTAATGGATTCTATGACCCCTGCAGCACATTTTAATGTTGGTGGGTGGGGTAACTTTGAGAAGGAAAAGGCAGTGGTTCAGAATAACAGAATCACAATGATTATTTCTCCTCTTATACATATTATTTCTTTGATAAATGCACGTTTCCAGCTGCCTCGTATGTCATATGCTGATTTATAGCTGCTATTTATGTTTTACTGTTTGTAAGTAGCAAAGGACATTTAATATTCGCAATTTTTCAATAACATAATTGCTATTTTTCCCGGAGCCTCGTGTCATAATATGTTTTGTGTGGAAAGAAGCAGACCATGCATGTGTATATCAGAGTTTGAATATGATTTCATTTGTATGTTTCATTATGTGAGACTATAGTTACATAGCTGCATATAAACTGCGGGTAAGGTCTGTTAAGATTTATTAAGCCAGGACAATTGCCAAAGGAAAAAATTGCATGTTTAGTCATGGAAACACAGTCATTATACAGGTGGGCAAGGTCTATTATATTGAGCTGCAGATTTGTATCATTGTCTTGTATTTGATGTAGGTCAGTGGTTTACACACAATGGGACTGTCCTCCCTGAGATGTTTTGGAGCAGCAGCACTGGGGATCAGCTCAAAGTCCATTTATGGTGGGATTTTTGGAGAATTCCTATATGTTGCGCTAGATACTCGCTTGATGGGAAATTAGGATTTGGGTAAAATCTAATGTGATGGTTTATATGATTTTGGGATTATCTGTAACGTTGTTATGGGCTAAGAACCAAAGGTTGGACTTCTTGTGGGGCCTTGAACTGAAAAGACAATGACTGGTAGATACGCTTTGTTAAGTATGCTTCTGGAGTAACAAAAACCTCATTGAATTAATTTTCCTTGCAAGATGAAATGAGTAAACAACAAAAAAGGGCGCACGCTGTAATTTTTTTTCCCTTTTCCTTCCACATTTGCATTGTTTTGCCTTGCTGCTTCTCAAACTCTCCCTCTATATTTACAGGTCACCTGTTTGCAGGACCAGAACTAGGGGTAGGCAGAACCTAGGGGCAATGGTGGAGGGATGCTAGGACCCTAAGGCAGATGCCCCTTCTGACTCTAAATCTATCCTTGTGCTTTGATCGGGAAGCAACAGCAAACATAAGTAGGAGACATGCCACAAGCACATGAGAGTTACCAATCAGTATGGGGGGGAGGAAGGGTAGAAACGGTCAAGTGAAGGGACATTGTTGCTCAGTGGAGGGCTGGGGTGATGGACGCCAGGGATTTTGCCTTGGGCACCTGTGTCCATTGGCCCAGCTCTGCCAGTTTGAAAGCAAATGTTTAATTTGATGCTATTGGTTACTAGACCGGGCAAACTTCTATTACATTACATAGTAACATAGTAAGTTAGGTTGAAAAAATACACACGTCCATCAAGTTCAACCTTTTGAGGTTTTTTTTTAACCTGCCTAACTGCCAGTTGATCCAGGAAAAAAACCCATCTGAAGCCTCTCCAATTTGCCTCAAAGGGGGAAAAAATTCCTTCCTGACTCCAAAATGGCAATCGGACCAGTCCCTGGATCAACTTGTACTATGAGCTATCTCCCATAACCCTGTATTCCCTCACTTGCTAAACACCATCCAACCCCTTCTTAAAACTATCTAATGTATCAGCCTGTACAACTGATTCAGGGAGAGAATTCCACATCTTCACAGCTCTCCCTGTAAAAAACCCCATCCCAATATTTAGGCAGAACCTCTTTTCTTCTAATCGGAATGGGTGCTCTTGTCTCAGCTGGATGGTCCTACTGGTAAATAAAGCATTAGAGAGATTATTATATGATCCCCTTATATATTTATACATAGTTATCATATTACTTAGCATCAGTGCACAACATGTGAGTACCCAACAATCCATCTTCAGCACCCACCAAAATCTGAAGGGTTTGTAGGATATCAGTAGTTGGAGTCAAACAACACCTGAAGGGCTGCGCATTTAATATGTTTGATTTATGCATTTTTCATTCCACCTAAGGAAACTAGTCAATTTACTTAAAGGGCATGTAAAGGCAAAAAAATAAAATAACATTTTTACTTTCTTTAATGAAAAAGAAACCTGTCTCCAATATACTTTAATTAAAAAATGTGTATCATTTTTATAAGAAACCTGACTGTATGCAGTGAAATTCTCCCTTCATTTACTGCTGTGGATAGGAATTGTCAGATGGTCCCTAACTGCTGAGCAGGGAAACAATCATACTTATGAACAGCAGGGGGAGCCCCCGCCTTACTTCCCAGCCATGCAGAACTCAAGCAGCTTTGTTTATGACGATCCCTAAGCAGCCCAGACCACACTGAGCATGTGCACAGTCTTAGTCTTGCAAAGATGATAAACAAAGTTATAAGATGGTGACCCCCTGTAGCCAACTTTGAAAGCATAAATTATTTGTTTGATTAGGACAATGGGATTAGGACAATGGGAAGGTAACCAGATAACAGCTCCCTAACACAAGATAACAGCTGCCTGGTAGATCTAAGAAAAGCACTCAATAGTAAAAACCCATGTCCCACTGAGACACATTCAGTTACAGTGAGAAGGAAAAACAGCAGCCTGGCAGAAAGCATTTCTCTCCTAAAGTGCAGGCACAAGTCACATGACCAGGGGCAGCTGGGAAACTGACAAAATGTCTAGCCCCATGTCAGAATTCAAAATCGAATATAAAAAAAATCTGTCTACTCTTTTGAGAAATGGATTTCAGTGCAGAATTCTGCTGGAGCAGCACTATTAACTGATTCATTTTGAGAAAAAAATTTTTTCCCATGACAGTATCCCTTTAAGTATACAATAAAATAATTTAAACATTAATTAAACCCAATTGGATGGTTTTGCCTCCAATATCTTAATTGGGATCAAGTACAAAGAACTGTCTTCATATTACAGGGAAAAGAGAAAACTTTAAAACATTTGAATTATTTGATTAAAATGGAGTCAATCCATAACTTTCTGGATAATGGGTTTCTGGAGAACGGCTCCCATACCTGTAGCAGGAGCTGCAGCTTCTACTCACCATTAACACAGACATGAATACAGAATCAACTGCATTTGTCCCCATTATATTGTTGAGGAGAGGGAGGCACATGGGATATCCACTACCTATCTACTAACTTGGGCAGGGCTGGTCCTATCACATGTGGGGCCCAATTGGGACCATGTTGGCGGGTCCCCTAGACAAAGTGTTGCTGGCTACTGACACACCAAGTATTTAGGAAAATAAGGGCATACAGGCACAAAATAGAAAGGAAAGGGGCAGACAAGGTAACATAATAGGGGCACACAGGGTAAGAGAGAGGGAGGAAATAGGAGAGTGGACTGGGCCAATTAGTTTGGGGCTGGGCCGATTCAGCTTGGGAGCAGGCTTGGTTGGATTGGGGGCAGGCAGGGCCTATCAAGGTTGGAGGAAAGCTGGGCCTTTGAGAGTTGGGGGCAGGCTAGACCTATGGATTTGGGGGATAGGCTGGACTCTCAAAGTTGGGGGCAGGCCAGGCAGCATCATGTGCTGAGGGAAATATTATCTGTGCTGCCCTGTGGTGCGGGGCCCCCCAGAGGTGCGGGGCCCAATTGGGCCCAATTGGTCCAATTGGCCTAAGGCCGGCCCTGAACTTGGGTATCATTCAAATGCTCAAATAAGGGAGTGGCAGAGGGCACAGGCCTGCTCTATAGTAAGCAGTAATGATAGGGCTGGTCTGCACCCTCTGGCACTGCTCTTTACACCCAGCACTCTTGATCCTCTTTATGTTGTAGTATTTGCTGCCCAGGCATATATATATATATATGCATCACCCCTCATATGTCTTGTAAATATTCAACATATACAATAAACATCACACCCAATGTTTTGTACACATAAAACTAACTGCCCCTTTATAAATTAAGAAATGCATTCATTAAATAGCTTTTTTTGATGAATTCCCACCTCTAAATCCTTGCGGTTTGTCCAGACATCGTTTCTAGAATACCTGTCCTCTCATTTCCATTTTTCTAGTTAATCCCATTAAAAGTGCTTGTTTAAAAGGACAAGTTAATGACAGCTTATGTTTTGCATACAAATATGTGAGATTATGCAACGGAGAAAAAGTGTTACATTAAATTGACACAAATTGGCGATTTTAAAATATGCCACCCTTGTTGTAATAAATAAGCTTCTCCACATTGTTCTGTATCATGCAGCCGCTGAAAGCTTATTCCCTGGTGATCATTAATTTAATTCTCTGCAAGAGATACGCTATCACAAATAAACATTTCTCAGCTGCCATGCCCACAAAAGAAAGTGCCTATATGTAGTCCTGTCTATTTAGCAATGGTTAAAAATGACACATAAAGAAACACATCAGGGTAATTTAAAAAATGCAAGTGCAGGTGTTTTAAAATGGAGGCTATGGAGAGCATGTATTGATGCATTCATTAAGGTACTTGTATACAAACACACTCTTGCAGTTTGCATAAAAGAATTCCATTTGCCATGTGTTTCCCCAAAATTCCAGTGGAATTGAAGAGATGCACTTGGCGCAATTGGGACAGAGCCAGCCAACACTGTTGAATCGACCCCACTGCTCCTATATAAAGTGAGAAAGAACTAATGAAGGCCCCCAAGCTAAAGGTGGCCTACCAAGATTCAATGATATCCAGTCCCCAAGCAGGCTACAGCATGCAGGCACCTTGTAGGCACCTTCTTTAATCCTTAGATGTTCATGAACTTATGATGCCTTGCATAAATGACAAACAAAAGCAAGAAGCAAGTTCCTGAACCAATGATGCTTGAAGTTGATGGGTCAGGTTGGAGCTAAGAGGAGAAGTAAAGTAAAATGCTGAATGGATAGAAACAATATAGAAGGGAGTAGTGATGGGCGAATTTATTCGCCAGGTGCAAATTCCCGGCGAATTTGCGTGATTCGCCGCCAGCGAATAAATTTGCAAAACACCCACAAAAATTTACGGCAAAAATTCGAAAAAACGGGCACCGGCGTCAAAAACAGGCACCGGCGTAAAAAAAAAAACGGCGATGTTTTGCGAATTTTTCGCCGTTTTGCGAATTTCGCACGAAATTTGCAAAATTATTCGGCGAAGCGAAACGGCGCAAATTCACCCATCACTAGAAGGGAGTATTACAGTGGAATTATAGGGGGAACGTTAGACAGGGAAATGGAGGAAAAAGGTTCATAACAAAAATGGGGTAATAGGATACAAGGAGCACAGCTTATGTAATGAAAAAATAGGAGTTTGAATGGTGCTCCACTGGGACTGGTCTCAGAAGAAGTGTATGGTAGGTACAGATCAGGTTATTTGAATAATTGCATTCGATTGGTGAACAAAATGCCAGGTTTATCTCCCAGGCTGGAAGCAGAGCACAAGAATAGAAGCTCATATCAGAGACGTTGCAAAGTCTTTTTTTCACAAATAGGCTGATAAATAAAATGTAATGTTTCTTCATTTCCTACGAGAAAGGATTTGATACAGTATGTCTGGCGGGAAGGCGATTTTGCTCTGTTCTCCTCCTGCTAAAATGGATAATGATTTTGTTTATCTTCATCTAAATCAACAAAAATCTGGCAAAAAGGTAAAATCCCGTGGACATACGACTTTTTCACCTTCACCAACCAGGCAGCAATATAACAGTGATAATAATTAGCTTCCAACCAGTTCTGGAATTGAGAAAACAATGCCAGTCTGAGGATGTTAAAATTTACTTTTGGTTGGTAGGTGGGGTGAGGATAAGCTTGGGGGTCTTTTAGCAGATCACTTCCATTCTGCAGCTCAGCTTCATCTCTGCAGATGTATCTCAGTGTTCATTTATTTTTAAAATAAAAAAGATTTCACAGAGCTAAGAAAATGCTCTGTTTGACTGCTGGCATTATTTAATAGAACAGTGTCCCTGTTTGGCTTGTTGCATTGGAAAAGCGAATCTATTCCGTTCTTCAGAATGCATTTAGCTGCTGGAGTAGGGCAATTTTATTTAAAGACCTGTCAGAAATTTTGTCCAACCCAAACTTCATGTTAGAGGAGAAATTGGCTGTGTGATTTGTTTATCAGCAATCTGTTCAGCTGCTGTTTTCTGGCGCCACTTGATTAATCATCACGGGAATGTAAGATGCAATATTGATCTCTAGAATTAACTGCATTTAACAGGCTCTTTATCAGACAGGCTGTACAGTTTATGGTCCAGCTGGGTGGCAATGGCTGAAACACTCAGTGTGAATTCTTGCAGGGACTTAATGGATGACCTGAATACCTCACACCACCAGTAATTTAATCACATGACAAGCATGGGCTGGCCAGAAAAAAAGAAAGTTGTCTACATATTGTTGCTAAATAGGCGATCCCGGGTCTCAACTATGAAGCTTATATTTCAAAATTGTGAACTATTTTTATATGTTTAAACTTCATTTATAAAGGTACTTGCGGCAATTTATGCTCTTTTATTTTTGCCAGTTAATTGTGTTTTTCTGAATAAAGTTTAAATTACAAAGTGCAGAACACACAGACGCAATGGAGTCATAAGACTTGCCTTGTAGAGGTGCTACTTCTAGGCTTCCCTTTGCATGTTGTATCTATACATGCATGCATGGCAGTCCAAGGGTTATTTTTAAACCTCGATTTTTTTTCTGGTCTGGATTTTTGGAGCAAAAACTCAATTTTTGTTAAATTTATATCATAGACTATGACCAAGTGCCCATAAGGCACGAAACGCTTAAGGTTACATATTGGTTTGTTTTTCTCTTAAATTAATTACTTACTTTAACTGCATTGATTATTGTAGTGAAGTCCCATTTGTACCAGCCTGCAATCAAAAATAAGTTTTCTAAATATATTGCCAAAGTTTGTACATCCTCCAGAGCATGGTTAAATCCATTATTAAAAAATTGGATTTGGCACAAACCTGACACTGCTTAGAGAAGGCCACCCAGCAGTGACTGATTAGAGAAGACATTAGTCAGTTATCAAGAAACCTTTGCACAAAATGATATTAGAGGTGGAAAGCCAACCCTGCTGATCCCATGAGAACACCATCCCACAGTGAAGACTGGTGGTGGTAGCCTCATTTTGTGGAAATGCTTATCATCAGCAGGGACTGTGAAGTTGGTCAAGATGAGTGAAGCCAATACAGGGTTATTCTAGAGGAAAACCTCATGTGTGCAAGTCCTGGTCCTGGTACCTGGGGTGGTCGTTCACATTCCAGCAGGGCAATGACCCTGATCACACAACCAAATCTATACTGGGGTGTTTTAAATTCCAAAAACGAAATGCCTAAATCAGAGCTTGCACCTCAATGAAATTGCAAGAAAAAAAAGTTATGTTCACAAGTGGTACGTACACATCCAGCCAAGTCTTACCTCCTGCTTAAAGGGCATGTAAAGTCTAAAATAGAATAAGGCTAGAAATGCTGTATTTTGTATACTAAATATAAACATGAACTTACTGCATCACAAGCCTAATCAAACAAATAATTTATTTTTTCAAAGTTTGCTACAGGGGGTCACCATCTTGTAACTTTGTTAAACATCTTTGCAAGACTAAGACTGTGCACATGCTCAGTGTGGTCTGGGCTGCTTAGGGATCGTCATTAACAAAGCTGCTTGAGTTCTGCATGGCTGGGAAGTAAGGCGGGGGCTCCCCCTGCTGTTCATAAGTTTGATTGTTTCCCTGCTCAGCAGTTAGGGAACATCTGACAATTCCTATCCACAGCAGTAAATGAAGGGAGAATTTCACTGCATACAGTCAGGTTTCTTATAAAAACTGTACACATTTTTTAATTAAAGTATATTGGAGATAGGTTTCTTTTTCATTAAAGAAAGTAAAAATGGGATTTTATTTTTTTGCCTTTACATGCCCTTTAAGTTGGGCCTTAAGTAAAAGACTCCCTTGCCAGTGATCTCTGCACTAAAGCATATATCTATTTTAAGGAAATAATACCCCTTCCTTCTCCAGTTCTCTTTGTTAAACGACTGGTTTTGGGAAATATCTGGGGTTATCTCTTCCTTTTACAGAAAACACCTAGTTGTGATTATATAAGCAGTATACCCATACAGCCCATCAAAAGGTTCCGTTGATAGGTCTACCTTACGTTAGATATTAAATCAAAGTATCTGACTGGTGGCTGCGGGTTACTGCACTGGAGTAGATTTACACCCATTTCAGCAAATGCCGCTTACTTTATGTAACTGCACCTGATTAAAATGGTCCACCTAATTGCCATTAGACACAAACATGACTGCCATTGACCAAGCTGATAGAGCTTGTTACTTTTTATTGGCCGGTGTGATGTGGCCATGACTCGTTTTATTGTCATAAAGAAGTCCATTTACTGAGCACCCAGAACCAGTGGTGTGACTTGGGGGGAAAAGTCAGCAATCTAGTTTTTCAACCAAATGCTAGGGGCAAATATATAAGGAATAAACAGCTTCAAAGGCAGTGATTTCAAACTGCAAGTACTTTCTTTATTTAGCAGTGTAAACACTACATGTTTCGGGTCAGAGCCCCATGTTCAAGTGTTCAGAGTGCAAAGGATTATGGGATTATATACCCTCCTCCTTCCTTCCAGGAGTCTCCCCCAATTATGCTAGGGGCATGTTGGGAGTTGTTTGTCATCTAGAGCTATAGGTTAAACATCCTTTAACTTGGGCTATGTGTACATTTGCCCTTAAATAACAAGTTTTGTTCATTTTTTTCCCATAGCCATTGTTAAAATCCTTATTATGATTCACAAATGCTGAAATTATTTATCCTCTGGTCTCCGTCTACAACCTTCATCGGCAAATTGTAATGTCCCCTCATGCTCCGGCAGATCTGATGCAATTAACTAAAAGCAAAGTGACAACACGACGAGTTGTAGCACAGTAATACAATGCACATGCAGTCCCAGTTTATGAAATATAGAACACCCAAGGGTGGTGTTTGTGAGGTTATGACAAAAGACAACATTGTCTTTGCCTAAAAATGGAAAACATTTATTCTTCCTTTGAACATTGCATGTGACCCTCCCATCATTTGGCAGTGCGTACGGCAGACATTGTATTGCACAATGTGGAATATAAAGTGCCATATTTCTGCGTATTAGCTTATTTCGGTGGGGCACGTGTGGATTAAAATAAGCCGATCTGGCAAAGACAATCCAGCCTCCAGCAGGACAGACTCTCTGTATTATCTTCAATGGCTCATCAGCAGCTAATGCCTGCAATTAGATCCCAGAGAGAGGAAACCTACCGTCTCAATCCGAGGATTATTCCCTTTCTCGAACCTCTTTGTTATAAGAACAGCAGGAACATGCAGAAGCTGCAGATATCGAGGAAAACAACAGGACATTATAATTCTCCTTTTTTTCTCATATTTTAAGAAATGTATTCCTCCCTCCCAGTTGGACAAAACTTTAGAAATCACCTTCACAGGTCTTTGTGAAAAATGTATTTTTGCTCACAGGTTCAACACGATTTGTTTTATTCTCCTTAAAGGTAGGAGTTAGAAAACAGGGAGTCTAGACGGGGTCAGAGGGATGTAATCAAAGCTGGAGAGATGCACGTTTAACACTACTGATTATCAGTCGCCAGGTTTAAGATGGCGCAGACTAGTGATGGGCGAATTTGCGACGAATTCCCACAATTCGCTGCTGGGAATAAAAAAAATGGACGCTGGCGTAAAAAAAAATCAAAAAACTGATGCCGGCATCAAAAACAAGACACGGGCACCATTTTGTACATTTTTTGCCGGTTCGCGAATTTCGCAGGAAATTTGTGAATTTTTCGGCGAAGTGAAATGCCCCAAATTTGCCCATCACTAGCGAAGACAACTCTGGTACTCTGGTAAAAGAGGTAAAATTCGCACTTTAGTGAATTTTCTGAGTGACAATCGTTCGCCTGAGCAAAAAATATGCTTCGCGATAGGGCACAAAACAACGATAGTAACGGTCCTCTACGCCTGTTAGTAAATTGGCGATGTCCCTGTGGATGGGATTTCTGGTGAATTTTAGCTAGCGACGGCCACTTCACCCTTTAGTTAATCTGCCCCAATGTGCCTAATTTTGATTTAAAAAGGGATATATTCACTATTTAATATGTTCTAAAATTATTTTGTTTTCTAATATTCCAAATATGTATTAATAATGAATAGTATTATTATTTTCTACCTTAAAATGTGATATTACAATTACCATTATTCCAACATTCTAGTGAGGTATTGACTGACAAAAAACATTTTCATGTAGAGGTTGGTCTTTGTATAATAGTGAAAATAAAAACACACGTGTCTAGTAACCCATAACAACCAATATCAGCAGGCAGCATTTAATGGTCACCTGCTTGAAAGCCAAAACCTGTTTTTGGTTGCTATTGTTCAATAGTCCTTAGGGGTCATTTAATCATCTCCAGGGCACAAGTGCTAGTGAGCAAAAGTGTGCTCTTTTTTTTTTATTTGTACACAGAAATATCCCTTCTCTGCCCATAAAGAGTGACTAAGAGCTTCTATCTTTCTTGGTTAAAGAAAAAAAATAATAATATCCCATTTTTACTTTCTTGAATGAAAAAGAAACCTATCTCCAATATCCAATATACTTTAAATAAAAAAATGTGTACCGTTTTTATAAGAAACCTGACTGTGTGCAGTGAAATTCTCCTTTCATTTACTGCTGTGGATAGGAATTGTCAGATGGTCCCTAACTGCTGAGCAGGGAAACAATCATACTTATGAACAGCAGGGGGAGCCCCCGCCTTACTTCCCAGCCATGCAGAACTCAAGCAGCTTTGTTTATGATGATCCCTAAGCAGCCCAGACCACACTGAGCATGTGCACAGTCTTAGTCTTGCAAAGATGTTTAACAAAGTTACAAGATGGTGACCCCCTGTAGCCAACTTTGAAATCATAAATTATTTGTTTGATTAGGCTTGTGGTGCAGTAAGTTCATGTTTATATTTAGTATACAAAACATAGTATTTCTAGCCTTATTCTATTTTAGGTTGTCCTTGTCCTTTAAAGAACAGACCCTAGACAGGTAAGAAGCCCACCCATTCAAGGTCTTAAGGAGCAGGAGGTGGCAGCGTATGTTTTATTAAAGCAACACTGGATAGTAGTCTTCAGGTTGTTAATTAACAGGTCTTGATAACAGTCCTAGACTCAGACCAAAATGTTGATATATAACATCTTAATTTTTAAAAATAAAGCTTTGAAGTTTTTATGAAATACTGGTGTGCACAGCATATGACAAAGGAATTGTGGATGTTTGACCTAGTAGCAGCACCCAGTTGTTTTTAACTGGTATGTGGACGACCATATTGAGGAAATATATCTATATTTATTTATAGAGAGAGATATTGCAATAGTACTTTAATAAACAAGGTAATTCCACCTCTAATCCACTCCACCTGCTCACTCATTCTCTCCTGTTGGAATACTATGCTGGTTCATTATTGGTGCTTACTGCCTGTCCTGTTCTTACACTAGGTATATTGCAGAAGTGTGTGATTATCTGTAGCTATCACACTCCATATATTTATAGCAATCATAAATACTCTGTAATAGGGGTCATGGCCCTAAGAGCCAGTGGGCTCCACAGTCAAATCATTCACAGATTTCTCATACAAAATCCAGTTTAGACAATATAAAGGCTGCTGGGTTGTATTCCGATTTGCTGGTGTTATCCCCTTAAAGATTTGATTAAGATGCATTTATGGAGGCAGCTTCCAGAGAGCATCAATTACTAATTCCCAAACAACTGGGCATTAAGCTAAGCCTCTGCATTTACTGTGTTTTGTGGGTTGCTAATTAAAAACAGCTTTTAGCAGTCTTGGCATGCATTCTGCTTTCGCAATGCTTTTACATGGGCAACTAATTTTGTTTGTCTTTGCAAATAAGCGTAGAGCTTATTTTTAGGAGGGCTTTAAATTCAGCATCTCTATGAGCATTGTTGGGTAATAGGATGTATTTGTAGGCAATCATAGGGCTGTGGATACTCTAACAACTATACAAAAGGCCAAGCTTCTGTTTTTTTTTTGGTCAACAAAAGCAACAACCTAGGCATGCACTGCTCCCATTGAAAGAGAATGACCAGGATTTGAAAAGGTGATTTGCTATAGAAAGGGGCTAAATAGCAAAGCAAATCAAGTGAAAGTGCTGAGCAGGGTCAACATCCCACTCGTGAATGCTCCCAGCTCAGTTAATGGTGGTCTTTAGATAAGGTCCCCATTGCGAGGAATGGGTGAGAGGCAAAGAGACCCCGCCTTTCCAATGGGGGGTGGCCAAAGCAATAATTAAATAAAGGTAATGTTGTTTGAGTACCCAGGGAATATAATGTACTGTTGTGCTGCACTGCTATAACCGGTGTATTTGCTTCATAATGTATCTTTTATCTACTGTGTATCCTGTGCTTGAATGGCTGCCTCCATGACTACACATCAGCTTGTTTATAAAAACTATAGTAGTGTTTCTGAAGCAAACACAGCAGTTTTACCAATGCAGGACAACACTACATTATATTGCCATTACATTAAAACACTTTCATCTTTTGTTGTTACTGCTCCTTTAAAGAATTAAAAAGAATGAACTCTAGGGGGCTGTATGCAATGCAATTGTGTTAAAGAAATCAGACTTTGGGGTACAGTTAAGTGCTCTTACTTTTACAGTCCCAGTTAAGTAACAGTAAATAATAGTATGCAACTTCCCACTATTAAGCCCCCTTGCATCCCCACTATGTTGCCCTATGGTTGGTACAGCAACTAGTTTATGCCATTTGACTTTGTCAGATTTTTGTAAGAGGTTTTGGTTATCTCAGTATTTACAATGGGGGAAAAGAACAGGTTTCCAATGTAAAGGATAACTAAGCCTAAATGTTAATAACCTACTATACAGGTTTCTAATTAAAGATATAAGGATCAATTTGCCAATGGGAAATTAGTAAGGTGCAAAGTGCAAAAAACAGGCACAATCTGACATTTTTTGCACTTTGCACCCTCTCTTTGACTTTTCTTTGAAGTGCTGCAGGTCTCTGTGCTCCAAAACAGAAAACAGATGCCCCCTCCCCATGAATACAGTGCTGCCTGTATTCAGTGCAAGTACTACCCATCCCTTAATTTGCACATCATTCAGTCCTGTAAGACAGAGCTGCTCCCAGCAGCCAAAAACTTTTGCTCTAGGAGGCTACAGTTTTATTATTTTTACTTTTTCTAACTTATCCTTCTATTCAGACCCTCTGCATTTCAATCATATTCCAGTCTCTCATTCAAACATCTGCCTGTTTGCTAGAATCATTTAAACCGTAGCAACCAGATAGCTGCTGAAACTGCAAACTGAAAAGCTGCTGAACAAAAAGTTAAATGATTAAAAAAAACTACAAACAATGTAAAATAAAAGCCTGTTGCAAATTGTCTCAGCATATCCCTCTCTACATCATACTAGGACTTAATTTGAAGTTGAGCAATCCCTTGAAACATGCTCTTGAACATCTGCCGAGGATCATTGTAAATGACTCTTAGGGGGTTATTCACTAAATTAATCAAATTTTTTAATTAATACAAAGTCAGCCTAACTCCCTTCCACGAATTGAACTCATTTTTCACTAATTTTTCTCAAAAAAGTCAGAGCACAAAAGTTTTGCGACAAAATTGTAGCATACGATTGACCCTTCAAAAACCTACACTTTATCGGATTATCCAGCACAAATCACGATGTCAAGAAAAAACTTCAGGGACTGCTATTGACATGACCTCAACAGGTTTGAGATTCAGTATTTTTGGATTCAGATTTTTGCAGCTTTGGGGTATGAGAAATATCAAAAGAATTGAGGGTTTTATTCCTCTAAAAATGTGAGTTTTCCCCTTTAAATTTGATCAGATAAATTTGAGGTTCAATAAATTCCCCCCCCTCCCCCCAAGTCATGGCAATGCCTGGGAAAACTGAAGGGTCAAATAGTAAAGGATAGAGTGGATGTCACAAGGGGTCCATATGTTACCAGAGAAGGGTAGAATGGGTTAAATATACATTTTAGCAGGGATCCCCAACCTTTTGAACTCTTGAGCAACATCCAGAAGTAAAAGGAGTTGGGGAGCAACGCTAGCATGAAAAATGTTCTTGGGGTGCCAAATAAGTGCTGTGATTGGCCATTTGGTAGCCCCTATGTGGATTGTAAACCTACATTGAGACTCTGTTTGGCACCTGGTTTTTATGCAACCAAAACTTGCCTCCAAGCTTGGAATTCAAAAATAAGCTCCTGCTTTGAGGCCACTGGGAGCAACATCCAAGGGGTTGGAGAGCAACATGTTGCTCACCAGCTACTGGTTGGGGATCGCTGCATTTTAGTAACAGGAACAATTACAAGAAAAATATCCCAGGCAGGGTAGTTCCCCAGCATAATGTGCATAATTAGGACATTTAGTTCTTCTTTAGAAGTTCTAGTCTCTATGTCATGGAGACTCTTGGTTCTTTCCTGTGGATGGTACAGATTAATATTTGTATTCCAAATATTAAATCTATCGCAAAGTAATCATCAGCTTGCCTGGTCAACTGCAGTAAGAATAATGAAAGCAATCTTCTGGTTGGAGAGTGTTTCATTGTGAACTGTCTCCAAATGTTAATATATGACTTTAATTAATATAAATATAATACCATTACCAGACCCATTGAATGTACCAATATCTCTGTGTGTGTATATATATATATATATATATATATATATATATATATATATATATATATATATATATATATATATATATATATATATATATATATATATATATAGTATGTTCCAGCATACCAAGGGCAGAGATACAGTAAAGGGTTACATTTTCTTCCAAGCGGCAAATCAACAAAAGCCGCCAGCGTATAAAGTGTTACATTTTACAGTGAAACATTTCCAGTTCATAATACGATATTAAGAAGGCTCAAAAAAAGTGCACTTTCTCTTCATTTACCGTTAATCAGAATATTTCAATGATAGATGGGAAAACATTAAGTGCTTGTTCTCAAAGGTTAATGCAATTGGTTACAGATTATTATACAGTATAATGAATTTGCAGAAAAGAGAGCTCCAGAAAGTCCTAGAACATTGCAGGAAATATAAAGGAACATCAAGTTTTAGTGCACGAGACAATAAATTAAAGTTGCTACTCAATAAATTTCAAATAGACTGATACATGAGATTCATCTGCTACACCGTCTCCCTCATGTAAATGCATAATGCATCACTCTCTATTATCTTTCCTTTACCCTTTCTGATTTGTTATTTTTCACTCAATGAATTATAGACTGAAGCTATCCCATTGTTCTACCTGGTATCATAGGGAGGTCATGCTATAAGTAGAACAAGTATAAAATTTAAATTCTATTTTGTTTTGTTGCTCGCTGGATTATAGGCCAACGGCCAGGGGATACTTATAAAATACTTTGTTAGATTCCATGCAAAACATCAGACTTGGCCTTTGTAGGCTAGGTAATTTAATACAGCCATTGCGCATATGAGATAACGGTGAATATCCTGTGGGTGGGGAGGAGGTGATAGGACCCTATTTACTCTCATGCTGATGCCAGTAGAACAGCCTTTTTAGAGAGACAGTTTAAGGCTTTGAAAAGCCGTGTCAGTATCAGATATCAAAACTCAGATTTGAAAAGGTTAAACCTGATGGACATATTACTTTTTTCAACCTCATCTAGCAGGTAAATATTTAATGCTTTCTGGAAAAGATAGGTCACTGAAAGTGTGAAAGCACAGCTTTTAATAACAGAAGAAAGCAAGAATCGAGGACAGGAGTTCATCTCCCTTCCCGCACATAAGGGTCAAACAAGGGCCTGTGTCAATTCCTGGTGAAATGTGTAAGTGACTACATTTGCATCAAAATCAACAATAACTTTTTACAGGGTTAATAATTTATGAAGGAAGAATCCTAGGCCCCAAAGGAACAAAATTATTTAGAGAGGAGGTTCTGTAGGGGACTCAAGGGGTTAATCCCCCTACTGACTCCGGAAGTCCCCATAGCTATAACCCAGTGATCACCAACCTCTTGATGTTGCTCCCAGTGGCCTCAAAGCAGGTGCTTATTTTTGAATTCCTGGCTTGGAGGCAAGTTTTGGTTGTATAAAAACCAGATGTACTGCCAAACATAATCTCATGTAGGCTGCCAGTCCACATTGAAACTTCCAAATAGCCAACCACAACCCTTATTTGGCACCCACAGAAAATATTTTCCTGCTTCTGTCAACTCTTTTTACAATTGAATGTAGCTCATGAGTAAAAAAAACATTGGGTACCCCTTCTGTAATCAATGGAGGGATGTGTTTCCATTGACCCAAGATAATTTTACTAGTTCCTCCCTAGAGTTTATTTAAGAGGAGGGATCACATGACCCTTCCTCTTTGCAATCCACTTAAGGAGGGTTTTGATGTGCTGGGGAGCCTGGAGCCTAAGGACCCAGTAAGAAGTTCTGTGCCTTAAAGGACATGTAAAACCTACATTTTACCTACCATGTATATAAGTTGGGTACATCTTCATCCCCTAATGACATTATTTGTACAGCCTCATTACATTTCCCTAAACAAATAGCAGCTTTCACCGGGGGCCATTTTCCCTCTGACACATCATTAGTGAAAGTTCATGCAATTGAAGAATGCAGAGGCAAACACAGGAAGATTTTACTATGATGAAAAGTCTTGCTTGGACTGAGCACTGTAATAATTACGCTAAGCTCAGGAGAGGGGGTTAGGATTTAAAAATAGGAGCAGACAACTAGAGCAGAGTTTCTATGGGAACCAGCAATGCTATGTTCTCATTGGCTGTTAGATGGGAGGGTGTGTTTATTAATCTGAGTTGAGAAGAACTGAGCATGCTTATTAGCCAACAGCCTAACGAAATTCCCAAGGGAGGAGGGTGAGTGGGTTAGAGGAGCAGAATGAATCCTAAGTGATTAAGGGGATGCTGCAGCCTTACTATTTACCTTTGAACAACCAGAGTGCCAGATTTTTAGAAATTTCAAAGAGTCTCTTCGGTGATTACATTTTTGCATGGGGGGGTTTACATGTCCTTTAAGAGGACCTTAGTGAAGTCAGTAAGGCTAGGGCCAGATGATGCTGACCTGCTGGATCCCCATAAACAACGTTATATCCAAAGATATGTGTCCCCAGGCTTTTCATTAGTAAAAATATATATTTATTTAAAGTTGCATTAAACTTTTTTATACATACTGACCCCACATGCGCATTTCATACCCACCGGCACTTAGTCATAGGTGGCTGGATCCCCAGCCTTTTGAACTGTGGGTGGATTTCGGCACAAAATACAAAATGTCACGTTTCAAGGCCAAAACCTGCCGCAGGCAGACCAGGAGTCCCAGCGGGACTGCAAATTCTTGGCCTGCAGAAAAACGCAGGTCGGGATCTGTCATAGTCTGGCCCAGGCCTAAAAGAGATCCTGTGAATGAAGTACAGATAGTGGATAGCAGATCCTGTAAAAGAATACTCTAGAAGTGTTTTGTAGACAAGGTAGCTATAAAGAGTGGCCTTTGCTCCACCAAGAAGACTTAGTGTGGGATAGTTCCCAGGTGGTACTCGGGACTACAATGGTTAGGGAATTCATCCCTTGGAGGCATCTTTGAGTCATCCTGCAACACTGGGCATGAGGAATACCCCAAGATAACTAGGTTTGTGCTGTGCCACTGTGTCCGATATCTTGATTATACTGGGAAAGTATTTGCTGCTACCTGTTAATAAATTGTTTATTTGGTTCAAGAACCGCTGAAGCCATTGTTTTAAACCCTGTGTGTGTTGCAAGTTACAATTCACTTTCTGTCCCCTTCCAGGCTTCCCACAGTGAGCTGCGTCAATCAATTCGCACAGTTACCCATAATAACTTTGCATTCATTATCTTCCTTGTAGGTGACAGATCTAAACCAATTTGGTTGCTCTCATTTACTACACTTTTTTAATTCAGCTCCTATGTTGGTAAACCAGCTCCTCTATGCTGTAATGAAAATTTCCAATATAAAATTGTCCAATTAACCAATGACAAATGTCACTTTGGTTTAATTCAAATTTCAATTTTTGCTGCTGTCAAGTCATTGCCTATAAAAGATAAAAAGCAAAAATCAAAAGTTCTACATTCGTAAGAAAACAATGTTTTGTGGAAGAGTTAAAGTCTGGAAGAGCTATCTATCAGCACAATTACATTATTTCAGAAACAATTTGTCACATATTCTCAGAGCTACTTTGATATGTTGCCACTTTTACTTTGATGCTGAACCTCACTCGTGTTCAACCATTTTATTTTCATCAAATTTGCTGAAATATTCCACTTAAGCCTTGTAAACTCAGCTGCAAACTATTCTGAAGAAAGTAACTCTCGGCCTTTATGGCCTATGTCAGACTAGGAGATTAATGGCTGCTATTGTGGCTGGGTAGAAATTGGTTATAATGCTTATTATATATATAGCCCAAATAGTCTAAATGCTACAGATAAACTACAAGTAGCAGCTATTAGTGGTAGATTCACTAAAGGGTGAATTGTCGCCAGCAACCGCTTTGCACACTTCGCACCACTTCACAGGCGCAAATTTGCTATCACTACGCTTATTCACTAAAATGCGAAGTTTGGCCCTGGGCATCGAACGCTGGCGACTTTTCGCTAGTGTTACTTTGGCAGTGCGCTAGCGTTTGTTTGTGCCTAGGTTGTGCCTAGGTCAATTTGTATACAACGGTAATTTAAAGTTGTATGGACTTTATTAGAAATGTTGGTGCAAATTCTTGAAGTTACCACTTTTTCTTACAAATGTCCAGGGAACCTTAATAAAGACAAGAGAGTTAATATAATGCCCTACACATGAGCCCACTGTAAAATGAATGTTCCATTTGTTAGGAAATGTCTGGAGAAAACCGGTTACCCAGAAAGATTTAAGTCAGGACTTTTGCAGGCAATTCCACTTCAAAAACTCGCCATCGTTTTTGGAACTTTTATGCATATAGGCACACAGGATATGATGTAAGTGACAGAAGATTGAGGAAGATCTAGCTTCTTTATAGCACTTCGTCTGGTCTGAGGTGGGGAAGTCAACTCTGGCAAAAGAGGTAACGTTCAGTGTGGAGTAGCGCCCTTTCGCCGGAGTGAAAATATGCCTGGCGATAAGGTCCAAAACGGAACAAATGATGGTCTGATTTACTAGCGAATTGGTGATGTCCCTGAGGGTGGCAACACTAGCGAATTGGCGCTACCGTTAGCCACTTCACTCTTTAGTAAATCTGCCCCTTAGTAGGACACAGGGCTATGACCTATGCTATACATAGTGTACACAGGGCAGTATTTCTATATACTCTTTTCTAGGTTGTCTGCCTAAGGGTACAGTCTTGGGGCTCATTTATCAACACTGGGCAAATTTGCCCATGGGCAGTTACCTATAGCAACCTATCAGTGATTAGCTTTTTAAAGCCAGCTGCAAGTAGAACAATGAAAGCAGCAATTTGATTGGTTGCCATGGGTTACTGCCCATGGGCAAATTTGCCCAGTGTTGATAAATGACCCCCATTTTATTTTCCATTTGTATTTCACTAGCTATATAGGCTATCTTACTATCATCTTTCTTATTACCTCCCATAGTCCTCCTATTGTTTTATAATCTCCTTACATGAAGGGTAGAAATGGGGTTTATCTTAGCAGTCCCTGGACAAGGTACATCATCATTGAACGCTACAATGGAGGGACAAGTCATTAGGTTGTTTTAAAACTTCACAGACAGACACCATAAATCTAGACCAGGTGGAAAATGTGATATTATAGTGGCTCTGAATTGTTGTGTTGTCACCTGACATGTATGTGTATACCTTAAGGATTGTGAGTATAAAAACCCTGATTTGTGCTTTAAGAGAATAAAGCCTGTTGCTATTTGTTTTGCCAAGAACCTTCTAGTGTCCAATTATTTGATTTAGTCACTCAGCACAAGTGAGGAGTAGTTTCACAATACCGTACCTTCACTCTTTCATGTAGCAATCCTGTGGAGTGAGGGTCAGGTGCTCTGCCTCAGCCTGACAAGGTCTAGTCTACAACAAAAAGACGGGGCATGTTCTATGAGGTAATTTTATTAGAATAAAATGTTGCACTTACAGCATTAGAAGTGTATTCAATCCATAAAAAGAAGTAGCCCAATGTGTTTCATCATTAATTTCGACTTCCTCAGGGGCATATTCACATAAAATGATTAGGGGGTATTTATACAAACTTAAAATCGGAAAGGGAAGTGTCATCATGTATCGCCTATGTGTGCATGTATAGACAACGAGATTGAAGGGCAAATTAAATAAGAGGGAAGTGCGCCTCAAAAGCAAGTATGTCCATGAAGAACACAATATTCACCCCACACTCATGTCCAAAGGACTCCTATCCAGGGTCAGACTGAGTTGCCAGGGCCAACCAGGGCTGCCCCCATAAAATAAAACAACTGTGTGGACATTCAGAATAAAGGCATTAAACAACTGTTGAGAAGGTCACGTGACTATGTGTCATGTCTGTGCTGTGAGTAAATGCCTGGATCACTGTGTTGATCTGTGCGTGGGAGAATCTGTGTGATGTGAGTCAGTTTTACTTAGGAACAGAAACCACAAATAAAAAAATAAATGATTAAACTATTAAAGAAAAGTGTGTGTATCTGCTGCAGAGTGTGTGCCAGGATTTCAATTCCATAAACTATCTACAACGACAGAGAGCCACCGATAAATAGATAGAGTAGGTTAAGATTTTTCACAATACTGAGCATCCACCAACCAACATATTGTACAGAGAGCTACTGTTACGTCTGGAGCATGTCCCGGTCTGATTGAAGGGATGTTTCACCTTTGAGTTAACTTTAGTATGTTATAGAATGGCTCATTCCAATTGGCCTTCATTTTATAATTTTTAACTAGTGATGGACGAATAAATTCGGCAGTAGCAAATTCGCTCGCGTCAAAACCGACACGCAACACTATACCATTGACTTTAATGCCGGCGTCAAAATTTACATAAATTAACGCGATCTGCACAATTGATCAAAATTCACGTTACGTGAATTTTTCGGTATTTCACGAATTTCGTAGGAAATTCGCAAATTCATCGGCGAATCGAAATGGGAGAAATTCGTCCATCACTGTTTTTAACATTTTTCTTTTTTTTGCCTTCTTCTTCTTACTCTTTCCAGCTTGCAAATGGGGGTTACTGACTGCATCAAAAAGGCTGAAAATGTATTGTTATTGCTACTTTTATTCCTCATCTTTTTATTCAGACCCTCTCCTATATATACCTATATATAAACAGTCTATATTACTGGCACTCACATGATTTTCATAGAGAGTCAAACAGTTGATGTTTTGAAAAAAGTGATCAGGTTTATTAATCCGACATTTCGGTTCCCCACAGGAACCTTTCTCAAGGACAAACAGTGCTAAACAAACAAGTGGCAGTTTAAATTCAAAAAAAGGCACCAAAATTGTTGCATGGCAACCAAATAGCTCCACCCCCCCCCTAAGTGATCAACCCACCAAGTATCCCATTCTGTGTGAACCAGAAAACACTGTGTGAAATACTTGTGTCCCATCTGTCAAGGTGAAAAGCGCACACTGGTCATAACTTCTGGTCAATAAGTACATGACTACAATCTTAGGCCCACTCAAGCAATGTACCGCAATCTAAGGCAACATTGGTGGTGGATTGCAGGGGTGATATATAAAACGCTCAAAACCGCACAAACGATTTTAACAAAGGCTTGGTAGAGGTGGGTGGGCTATCCTAAAGAATAAGCCACGGTTAGAAGCAAAATACTCCATTCAGTTTTGCTCTGTGTATATTGGTCACTGAGCCTAATCTGGTAATTGTTTTGGTCCCCATATGGCTACCCGTTCACCACTATTAAGAGTCGGTGGTTAATCCCTGTATCAGGTATTCACGTGAATGAGGACCATACTGGACCGAAACCACCTGTGTCAACACACAATTTTTTAGGGCAAAATGTGGAGGCCTTTTTATCGACAAGGGTTTTAGAGGTTTTTTAAACCACGACTCACTTTCTCTAAAAACCATGAATGCCATGCAATTTATTAAAGGGATCCTGTCATTGGAAAACTTGTTTTTTTCAAAATGAATCAGTTAATAGTGCTACTCCAGCAGAATTCTGCACTGAAATCCATTTCTCAAAAGAGCAAACTGATTTTTTTATATTCAATTTTGAAATCTGACATGGGGGCTAGACATTTTGTCAATTTCCCAGCTGCCCCGAGTCATGTGACTTGTGCCTGCACTTTAGGAGAGAAATGCTTTCTGGCAGGCTGCTGTTTTTCCTTCTCAATGTAACTGAATGTGTCTCAGTGGGACATGGGTTTTTACTATTGAGTGTTGTTCTTAGATCTACCAGGCAGTTGTTATCTTGTGTTAGGGAGCTGTTATCTGGTTACCTTCCCATTGTTCTTTTGTTTGGCTGCTGGGGGGAAAAGGGAGGGGGGTGATATCACTCCAACTTGCAGTAGAGCAGAAAAGAGTGATTGAAGTTTATCAGAGCACAAGTCACATGACTTGGGGCAGCTGGGAAATTGACAATATCTCCAGCCCTATGTCAGATTTCAAAATTGAATATAAAAAAATCTGTTTGCTCTATTGAGAAATGGATTTCAGTGCAGAATTCTGCTGGAGCAGCACTATTAACTGATTCATTTTGAAAAAAAAATTTTTCCCCATGACAGTATCCCTTTAAAAGATCTAAATAAAAACAATATGGACAAAATAGAGCACTCAATGAGCTAAAAAAATACAAATACCTCTAAAACCTCTAACAAATTGAGTTTTTCACACAATTCCTAGCCAAAAAACCCCCCGAAAACCTTTAAAAGTTCAAATTGATTAAAAGTGGTCCAATAGAATCAGCTAAGCTCCCATTGACTTCTATAGGACCTCGACAACTTTTACCTGGCAAAGTTTAGTTTAGAGGTTTTCATAGTTTTTACACTTAGGGGCAGATTGATCAAGGGTCAAATTGAAAATTCAAATTTTTTAATTCGAATTTCGAGTTTATTTTAGTGTAATTCGATTTGAGTTTAAAAAAATTCAAAATTCGAAATTTATCATGAACTGTCCCTTAGAATTCGAATTTGACTATTCGCCATCTAAAACCTGCTGAATTTTTTTTTAGCATATTGGGGACCTCCTACAATCAATTTGGAGTTGTTCGGTGGACTTTCGCAAATCGAATTTTTAAAAAAATACTTTTTTTGGTGAAAAAATTTGAATCAAATTTGTTTCAAATTCAAATCGAGTTTGCAGATCGATCCTATTCACCCGAATTTAAAATTTTTTGAATATTTTACTAAATTTCAAAATTTATCATTTACTGTCTCTTTCGACTTCGAACATTTACCATCTAAAACCTGCCGAATTGCTGTTTTAGCCTGTGGGGGACCTCCTAGAACCTACTTGGAGTCAATTGGTGGACTTTGAAAAATCAAAGTTTTTTTTTAAAAAAAAAAACAAAAACAAAACTTCGATTTGAAATTGATCGAATGCGCTATTACTTCAATTCGTACGATTCAAATTCGAACAAAAACGACCTATTCACCCGAATAATACATTTCGGCTGGTCTTTTTTTATTCGAATTTCACATTTTTTTTCATTCTAAATTTGACCCTTGATAAATCTGCCCCTAAATTCCACCCTTGAAAAATATGCCCCCTAATAAATCTCAAATATTTTAAAGCTTTAAAAAAAATAGGAAAACCACAAATTTTTGGAGATTTGTGAAAAAATTATAAATATAGTTCATATTTTTTATATTTGGATCTTACGTGACATTTGTAGTTTTAGAGAAAATTTGTTTATTCTTGTTTTCAAAAACCTCTTAAACCACTAAAATTAGAATGTTGATAAATGGGCCTCCAAGGTTAATTTTATCTTATAAAAAAGGGTTAACTGTCCATATTTGTTTTTTGGAGTTTGAAATCTAATTTTTGAGTGCTGATGGCTGTGCTGATGGCTTGCATGACAGACTATTGACCACACGGACAGATAGCAGACCTGCCATGATTGCTGAGGCAATGAAAACTCGAAAGTACCGCTTTCTCTTTGAGAATGATGATACATCTTTCCTTTTTGCAGCACTAAATTACTGGGTGGACTTGAATATAGAAAAGACAGATATATACTTATTCTGAAGTGGTACATGCCTTTAAACATCAACAGCACAGCAGTTAACTCACATCGGGATACATTAAAGGCCAAGGCTACAATTAGAGAGAATATTATTGCATTGCAATAATGGAAATTAACCCACAGAATGGAATATAAATAAGCATGTGCCATATCCTTATACTTCTCTTCCCATCTACATTTACAGAACAACGCAAACTTATTTTGATCTGATGAACAGATCATATTTGACAAAAAATGCAAAAACAATACAAGAACTACTTAAAATGGAGTTTTAGGATATAAACAAAGAGGGAGATGGGTGGGACATTTGGGGGCACATTTACCTAGGATCGAATATCGAGGGTTAATTAACCCTCGGTATTCAACTGTCAAAGTAAAATCCTTCGACTTCGAATATCGAAGTCAAAGGATTTACCGCTATTCCTATGATCGAACGATCGAAGGAATAATCGTTCGATCGAACGATTAAATCCTTCGAAACGAATGATTCGAAGGATTTTAATCCATTGATCGAAGGATATTCCTTCGATCAGGAAATTGTTAGGAAGCCTATGGGGACCTCCCCCATAGGCTAGTATTGGCCTCGGTAGGTTTTAGGTGTCGAACTAGGGGGTCGAAGAATTTTTCAAAGAGACAGTACTTCGACTATCGAATGGTCGAACGATTTTTAGTTTGAATCGTTCGATTCGAAGTCGAAGGTCGAAGTAGCCCATTTGATGGTCGAAGTAGCCATATTCGACCTTTCGAAATTCAAACTTTTTTTTCCTCTATTCCTTCACTCGAACTAAGTAAATGGGCCCCGAAATATTTAAACAAATGAATATACAGGTATGGGATCCGTTATCCGGAAACTCATTATCCAGAAAGCTCCGAATTATGTAAAGGTTGTCTCCCATAAAATCCATTGTATCCGAATAATTACAATTTTTCAAAGTTTTCTTTTCTTCTGTAATAATAAAACAGTACCTTGCATGGTTGGACTGGGGGGCCCGGGGCCCACCAGATCTCTGCCTCAGTGCCACCCCCGCCGGGCATGTGTTTTTGCCGTTACTGGCTAAGAGAGGAAAAGGGGCAGGGTGCTGATCTGAGCCGGCGGGGCCCACAAGAACCGTGGGCCCACCAGGTTTTTTCCCAGTGTCCCACCAGCCCAGTCTGACCTAGGTACCTTGTACTTGATCTAAACTAAGATATAATTAATCCTTATTGGAAGCATAACCAGCCTATTGGATTTATTTACTGTTTAAAGGATTTTATCGTAGACTTAAGGCATAGAGATCTAAATTATTGAAATACCTGTTATCTGGAAATCCCCAGGTCCTGAGCATTCTGGATAAAAGGTCCCATTCCTGTACAGTATAAAGGTATTGTGTCACATTGCTGAAACCTGTATGAAAGTACCTGGGGGCATATTTCTCAAGGGTCGAATTTCGAATTGAAAAAACTTTGAATTTCGAATTCAAAAAGACCAACCCGAAATTTGTTTTTGTTTTTTTGGTTGAATAGGTCCGTTTTCGATCGAATAGGTCCATATTTAGTCGAATTTGAATTGTACGAATCAAAGTAATAGTGCATTCGATCGAATACGATTTGAAGTTTTTCCCAAAAAAAACTTTGATTTTTCAAAGTCCACCAATTGACTCCAAAAAGGTTCTAGGAGGTCCCCCATAGGCTAAAACAGCAATTTGGCAGGTCTTAGATGACGAATGGGCGAAGTCGAATTTTTAAAGAGACAGTACATTTCGTTATTCGAATTTTCAATTTTTTTTCAAATTCAAATGAAATTTGAACTATTCCCTTGTCGAAGTACAAAAAAAATAGCTTGAAATTCGAATTTTTTTCATTCGAAAATTCACCTTGACCTTTGATAAATCTGCCCCTTGGTATGCTGCTTCTTGCCTGTACAGGTAGGGGTCCTGTTATTCAGAATGCTTTTTCTGTAATTTGGATCTCCATATCTCAAGTCTAATAAAAAAATGTAAATGTCAATTAAATCCAATAGGAATGTTTTGCGCGCAATAAGTATTCATTAGGGGGAATGTAGTTGAAATCACAAACATTGTTTAGAATGGCGTTTTTGAGAATGTCTAGCCTTGCTTGCAATGTAAAATAATTAGCTGATTAATATTATTTCGCTTATTTATTATTTAGGGGAAGTTTTATCAAAGGTCGAGGTGAATTTTCGAATTAAAAAAACTTGAATTTTGAGCTATTTTTTGTGTACTTCGACTAGGGAATAGTCCAAATTCGATTTGAAAAAAATATTCGAATATTGAAATCTATCATGTACTGTCTCTTTAAAAATTTGACTTCGACCATTCACCATCTAAAACCTGCCGAATTGCTGTTTTAGCCTATGGGGGACCTCCTAGAACCTATTTAGAGTCAATTGGTGGACTTTAAAAAATCAAAGGTTTTTTTGGGAAAAACTTCTATTCGAATTCGATCGAATGTGATATTATTTCGATTTGTGTGATTCGAATTCGGCCGAATACGGACCTATTCAATCCAAAACGGACCTATTCGACCAAAAAAAACCTTTGACTTAATTTCGGTTGGTCTTTTTGAATTAAAATTTTGAAGTTTTTCAAATTCGAAATTCGACCATTGAAAAATATGCCCCTTAGTGTTAACACCTGCTCTGGAGCTTCGTTAAAAACTTTGTTGCAAAAAATGGTTTGCGACTGCAAAATGTTATTACATACACTACTCATGTTCGCAAAAGCCATTTGTACACAAACTTTGCGAGGAAGTCATTGAGATCTGAAGTAGGTCAAAAAGGACACAAACAATGAAAATCTTAGTCCCTAATGTGCGTAATGGTCTTTGCAATGGTCTTTTGCGCTTCTGAAAAATATTACACTCCCCCAATTATATCTTAGTTGGGATCAAGTATAAGTTACTGTTTTATTATTAATAATTTTTAAAAATGTGAAATATTTGATTAAAGTGGAGTCTATGGGAGATGGCCTTCCCATAATTCAGACCTTTCTGGATAATGGTTTTCTGGATAATGGATCCCATACCTGTACAGTGTATAGTACAGAATCCTTCAAAAGATTTTAATATAAAAATATACTCAAAGGAGAATTAAAACTGCATATAGGTGCCTCTGATCTGTGCCTTGATGTACCCATAATTTCTACTCCAGCCATACCCTATCAGCCTTCTTCATCTATTTTAAAGCCTTTGGATTGGTTCAAGTAAGGGTTGAGGATGTGTTCATTTTCAAATAGTGGCAGCATAAATCTTGTGTATTTTTTAAAATTTTGACATTCTTACTGGGCTTAGAAGACAGGGTGGGGAAATTGCATGGGTAGATTTCAATGAAGGCTTGAGGAGGCCAAGCCTTACCATGTAGGGTTGCCACCTTTCTTTTTCAATAACTGCAGGCAGGGGGCGGGGTGGTGATGTCAATGAGGCAGGTGGGTGAGAACAGGGAGCTGGATGGATGATGTCAGGGGCAGGACTATGGCATGGTGATCAGTGATTGGCTGATTGCTGCATAATTCATAACCCAGACAGGCCTTATGAAAACTGGGCTATCCAATCAAAACCAGACAGGTGGCAACCCTGCTACCATGTATTCTGGGGTAATTATATATTATTATATCTTAGTTTGGATCAAGTAATCTGTTTTATTATTAGAGAGGAAACAGAAATCATTTTTCAAAATTTGGACTATTTGAATAAAATGGAGTCTACGGGAAACAACAGGTTTCTTCATAAATGTTTAAGATTCCTCATTTTCATTATTTAAGTTCAGAGTGAACTGTACCTGTAAAGAAACTAAAATGCTCTATAGGCCAAGGCCCAAAGGGGCAAATATTTTTTTTGGGGGGTTTGGGGGGGAGGGATAGCAGGTTGTATATTTATAATATATAAAGTGTGCATTCACTTTCATGCATTGGCAGTTACGTTTGGATTCAATATTTAATATCTATAGGTGAATTAATATTGGTATGGCTCTAAAAGAATCTCGTTTATGTAGCCACTGATTTAACTTGAAGTGAAAGCTCTTTTGCAAGATTCTGTTGATCCCTTCAACGGCTATTGTGTAGAACAATTTCAAAAATAAATTGTCTACTACTCAATGGTGGTGCCCAAAGGTTATGGCACTTGATTTTGGATGATTATAAGACAAATGATTGCACACATATGAAACCTGCAGACAGCCCTGAAATATGGGGGGACATTACTACAGAAGATAATCAGTTAGGGAAATCTCTTAAAATCTACTAACACAAGAATATTACAAATTAAACTTTTTTCAGCTTCTGAGACTGTACAGTAAAGTTTGGGAGAATTAAAATAAATGAAAAATGTAAAAGGCTCTAATGAACAGAGAAAGTGTTTGTGCTTCTGACCTACATTCCGGCAGTGCCGAGATTCAGTTCCGTAGAACTTTTCTCAGAACACCGTGCAACTTTATGGTGATGGCAAGACTCAAAAGTCAGCTCCCTTCCTGACAGGTCGCTAGCTATATCTCAAACAGCCCCAAAATAGAGAAAGGAAACAATACCAAGAATAAGACAGAGGACATAAATGCAATTATAGGCAGTATATACATCAAGTTTCACAACCTACAGATCCTTATTTTCTTTCTGCATAAGATGGAGCTACTACATATGGCTTTTCTAACCCTAGATTCCCGGAATTCATTTTACTGAAGGCTTCTTTTTATACTGTAGATAAATGTGTCGCAACAATTCAACTTTCATCTAATAGTGTTTTCACGCATGACTGGACTAAAAAAATAATTCTCCTATCAACAATTAGACATTTCGGGGGTTACTTATCAAAATCTGAATTTTTATGATGTTTTAAATAAAAAAAATGTCTGACCAAACTAGAATCCACAATTTACCCTTATTTATCATTAAAAATCCACGAAAAATTAGGATTGATGCGAGAAAAATCAGAAGTTCATGAAAATCAGTAAATAGGACCTCTGCCATTGAATTCTACAGGACATCGACAGGTTGAAGATGGAGTATTTTTGGATTCAGACTTTTTGCAGCCTCGGGGTATAATAAATCACAAAAAATTTGAGCTTTTTTTTCCAATAAAAATTTGGATTTTATAGTAAAAAACTAAATTTTTTGGAGTTTTTACCATTCAGACTTTAATAAATAATCCCTTTAATTCAAATGTAGAATACAGAGCCATAGCATATTCTAGAGCATGTTGTGGGAAATAATGTATCAGTGCTGGCATGCAGTCTAGAAAACTGCCTATAAAATAAGTGTAGCACTTTTTTGGGCTATCCTGCCAATAAGGAGTTCAGGGTTCCAGCTAGTGAAGTGAGCATGGGTTACATGTGACCTACACAACAGGGCAGGGCCTTCACCAAATGGAAGCTTCCCCTTTAAGATGTAGTAGAACTACCCAATACAGGCCATTAAGTGCAAAAATAGATGAATGGACACCAGGAGGTTATTGATGAAATAACAGAGGTAGTTTATTATGTCAAAGACAAATGTCCCCAGGTATACTCACACAGGAGTTGAGGTTATAGCCGTTGGAAACGAGTCAAACAGATCACAATTCACAGCGGAACAGATGTGACTCCCATAGGTCTTGACAGTCAAGCAGTATCTGGATTCTCACAAGACAGGGGGGATATGGATTAATCACTGTAGAGATCAGGCAGTCCTCTGCTAACCTAGATCCCTATCACTGAGTTCCCTGCACTAAACGCAACAACAAGAGAAGCCTTGTGGGAAGCTACTCTCTACTATAAATCCTCGATGGAGCTAGAGCTGCTCGTGCTGCTAGGTGCTATCTGCCTTACTCTCCTAGAGTCTATGCTGATAACTTCCCTAGTATAACTATACCTATCTAGAGGGGTTCCCTGGTCCCCTAATCAAGCACCAAAGGTGTCAGGTCCCTTTGGGGTAAATGGTTTTACTGGGCCTTGGTGATCCCAGGCTCAATGGGAACACCCAGCTTCAAGGACACTAGGAGCCAAAGAGGAAGAGGCCACTCCCTACACAACACTATATAGGAGAACTGTTACAAGGGAATTAACTCTATAGGGGCATAGCAATCCTATAGGTCCCTAAATAAGCTTCATGCCCGTCTTTGCCTATAACACCACTAGAGAAACCCTTCTCAAAAAACAGTGCCCACAGCTTCCTATTTCTAATTTCGTACCTACACCCCTGATATGTCCCAATTTGCCCTTAAGACACAAGACTGCCATTGCTTTCCAGGGGCTACTTTGCTTTACTATTTTCCCTTTTTTTAATATTTGCACTTCAAAATGTTGATTTATAAAGTGATAAATATTTACAGCTCCCATACAGTAGAACCCCCATTTTACATTTTTCAGGGGACCAGAACAAAATGGTGTAAATTCCAGGAAAATGTAAAATCAGGGTTTTCACATTGCACTACATGAAGTAAAAGTGGTTCATAGAAATAAAGTTGTATAGTGATTTTGAATTGTATTTTCTACATAAGTGTTGCTTCAGTTAGTAAATGAAGCCCATTGTTTGGATGTAAGATACTTTTCATCAATATTTTGTGAGCTAATAGCAAATCAATATGGGTGATTGTATTGCATTAATACCATAACAAGAAAGACGCTATTAGATGATACCTCCTGGGATGAAACCTGTGCAAACTGTGCTTAGTAAAAAGAATGTTCCTTTACAATTGATTAGTTCTTTGTCTTAAAGCTTAAAGGAAAACTAAACCCTAAAAATGAACATGTACTGAACTTACTGCACCTGCTTAAACCTTCAGCATCTCTATAACAGTAATACTCCAGGCTTTCAGAGTTTTCAGAGGAGCTCACCATCTTGGATTTTATTAGGAGTGTAAGTAAGCTCAAGGTTCTCTGGACAACTGTTGGGATGCTATTATTGGGGGTCATCACAAGTCATTACACAGAAAAGAAGATGGGGAGCTACTGAGGGCATCTACAGATCTTCACTGCTATAGGGCTGTGGTTGCCTTGGGCTGGTCATTTCTACCCTACTTCTCTGTTAAGCTTTAATTCTTCTTTAAGACTGATTTATATGTCCTGTGGGGATCTCCTTGACCATCTTCTGATGTTGGATGGAACAAGAGACCAAATGAATGGGTTGGAAGACTGTTGTAGAGAGACTATTCCATGGGATGTTTTGTACCTGTGTCTTTATCAAGACAGATGAGAACATAACATAAAAAACCCTGCACTGTACACAATCAGGACGATTTAGTATCTTTAGAACCAATACTTCAAATAGCACTTTATTTGATTTCTGAAGAGCAGATATCATCAACGTGTTATTTAAAGCTGTCTAATCATATACTTTGTGGATCAAGAAACCTGATAATATTTATGTATTGTTTTCACAAGATTTCCAGCCTGGAAGGGATGATAACCCTGTGTTAAGTGAAATGCATTACATCTAGTTTGGACTGCATATAGATTAGTGGGAGTCAGATACATTTCTGTGTATATTGAAAGAAATTTTGCTCCATTTGTTTTGATTGTAATTGGTTAAGATACTGGATTGCACAGCTTCTCTTTTTGGCCTTAGAAGATTAACAAGGATCTGGATGTTTCTAGATGATTTGTGAAGTTCTGATTCTTTCTCGTCAAATGTAGCATGTCAAGTAAAGAAATAGTATAATTGTTATAATGAATATGACTCATCGACTTGTACAGAAGCCTATTAACATTAATTCCATTAAAGTAACATTGTAAAGTGGAAAATTCCTGCTGCAGTGCTTTATAGGCTGCTCCGCTTCAATCCTGTTGGATTCATAAAACTAAAGGGTTTGGTAAGAAAGACTCTCATCCAGAGAACCACTGCCATCTTGGTGCCAGAAGAGGCAGAACCACGCCACTGTCTTCACACTGCACTCTCGGGCTCTCTTTCTTGTAGAAATAAGTCTAAACTGGACTTTCTGAATTATTTTAAAAACATTTCAACACTCATCCAAGGGGCTTCTCCAGTTCAGTTAAAGGAAAACTATACCCCCAAAATGAATACTTAAGCAACAGATAGTTTATATCAAATTGAAGGACATATTAAAGAATCTTACGAAACTGGAATATATATTTACATAAATATTGCCCTTTTTCATCTCTTGCCTTAAACCACCATTTTCGTGCTGTCTCAGAGATCACCTGACCAGAAATACTACAACACTAACTGTAACAGGAAGAAGTGAGGAAGCAAAAGGCAGAACTCTGTCTGTTAATTGGCTCATGTGACCTTACATGTGGTTTGTATGTGAGTACAGTGAATCTTACGATCTCTGGGGGCGGCCCTTATTTTTTAAAATGGCAATTTTCTATTTATGATTACCCAATGGCACATACTACTAAAAAACTATATTATTATGATAATGGTTCATTTACATGAAGCAGGGTTTTACACATGAGCTGTTTTACTCAGTATCTTTTAATCGAGACATACATTGTTTGGGGGGTTTAGTTTTCCTTTAAATTGGTAGGGTTTTTCCTTATTTAAACACTTAGGGGCACATTTACTAAGGGTCAAATTTTGAAGTTGAAAAACTTTGAAATTCGACCATCGAATTTGATACTTCGATTGTCTAAGTATTTTTTCGATCGAAAACGGCCGTTTTAGATCAAGGTAAAAATCGTTCAGTTGATTGATTGAATCGAACGATTCGAACAATTTTACAAAAAAATACTTAGACAACTCAAAACTTAGCCAAACACTTAGAAAGGTTATAGGAGGTCCCCCATAGGCTAAACAGCAATTCGGCAGGTTTAAGGTGGCGAAGTGTCGAAGTTTTTTAAAGAGACAGTACTTTGATTTTCAAAGTCAAAGTTTTTTCAATTCGAATCGAATTTTGGCCTACTCAATGGTCGAAGTACCCAAAAATTACTTCGAAATTCAAAGTTTTTGAATTCAAAAATTCACTTCGACCATTAGTAAATGGGCCCCTTAGAGGCTGATTTATCAAGGGTTGAATTTTGAGTTCATGGAAGTTTTTTCAAACTCGATTCAAGTTTTTTTTTTCTGCGCAAAAAACTTGAATGTCAGGAAGGCTGCAAACAACTCCAAATTAATTCCAGGACATCTTCCATAGGCTAAAACAGCAATTCAACAGGTTTTAGGTGGCGAATAGTCAAATTTGAGTTCTTAAAGGGGTGGTTCACCTTTAAAGTAAATTTTAATATATTATAGAACGACCAATTATAAGCAACTTTTCAATTGGTCTTCATTGTTTATTTTTTATAGTTCTTTGTCTTTTTCTTCTGACTCGTTGCAGCTTTCAAATGGGCGTCGCTGTCCCCTTCTAAAAAAATGTATTGTTATTGCTACTTTTTATTACTGATCCTTCTATTCAGACTCTCTCCTATTCATATTCCAGTCTCTTATTCAAATCAATGCATGGTTGCTAGGGTAATTTGGGCCCTAGTTACCAGATTGCTTAAAATGCAAATTGAAGAGCTGCTGAATAAAAAGCAAAATAACTCAAAAACCTTCAATAATAAAAAATTAAAACCAATTGCAAATTGTCTCAGAATATCACTCTCTACATTATACTAAAATTTATCTCAAAGGTGAACAACCCCTTTAAAGGGCCAGTGTACAATAAATCTAGAAAATTGAATTAGAATTTTTTAAAAAACTTAAAACCTCCGGCAACTTTGGGTGACTATGGAAACCGCGCGTGTGCTTTAGTGCAGGCGACTTTTCATTGTAGCCTATGGGAAAACATGCTGAGGCAGTTCGGGGAGATTGTCGCTCAGAAGACAAGGCGATTAGTCGCCAGGCGACAAAATCTCCCTGAATCTCCTTGTGTGGACTAACCCTTAGACTTATTTTTACATATCTCTGACTTTCTGTTAACAGCACCTTTGATTCTTAAAGTTACCTGCATTTTGCTGCTGTTCAAGGCTAATCGTGGGCAAATTGTGTTTTCCACCATTGCAAAAGATAGGTCAAAATGGATGCAGCAGTGCTTGTGTTTTGACGTAAATCAGATGGCAAGTTACGTCTAGCATTTTCCGGATATTGATTGTATGCTTCCTATTCACTGGGTGCAAGCGTGGTGCTCCAATTAACACAACCCACTGTGGGAAGGCTGGAGCTATAGCTAGGCCCAGGTTGGGGGATAGTTTCTGAGTTACCCAGCATCAATAGACACAGTTGGGCACCATTCAATAGAACAAATAAGCTTAATGTATTGGAAACCATGTGTAGGGGCATGTTTGTATGCAGTGGCGTAACTAGAAGTCACAGGGCCCCCCTGCAAAAATACATT
The DNA here is from genome assembly GCF_017654675.1 of Xenopus laevis. Taxonomy (NCBI): domain Eukaryota; kingdom Metazoa; phylum Chordata; class Amphibia; order Anura; family Pipidae; genus Xenopus; species Xenopus laevis. The sequence continues at coordinate 128,357,535 of NC_054377.1, read as the reverse complement.
TGGGGCCTCCTGCCTCAACTCATCCTAGTTAATGCTACCTTCTACAAAGCTTTGCTATAACCACAAGCAATGTGTAGAAGAAGCACATCCACACAAGTTTAAACTGCAAAATGTACTTAAAGTATTTTAAAACTCTTAGAACATATGATGCTTTTAATAATAAGATAATTATGAATACTTAACAAGGCAAAATGGTTCTTCCCTGATGTTGTTGCCTTACCTATCAACCTGTAATCTTTTTCTTCAAATATATACTCTTAAAAACTAGCATTTAATTACCCCGACTGGGCCACGATATTGTCAAGTCTGGTATTCTGGAAGCTCACACCCCTGAACCATGTGCATGACATGATCTCTGATTTTTTTCCAGAAAAGGTGGCACAGGCAAACCTATGTGTAGGTGCCCAGTGTTTGCTGTTGCTGCTGATTCTGATGCATGTGAAGACTTACCTGTGACTTTCTGCGTCACCTGGGAAGATTCGCTGTGTGGGTGGATCGGTGGCTTAGCAGCTGGAACTTTTAAGGGAGGCCCAAGCCGAAGTCGAAGTTTTTTTACATCGAATTTGGCCATTTGCGGTCGAAGTAAAATCGTTCGATCGAACAATGAAATCCTTAAAATCGAACGATTCGAAGGATTTCATCCATCAATGGAACGATTTTTCTTCGACTTCAAAAGTCTCTAGAAGGTCCCCATAGGCTAACATAGCACTTCGGCAGGTTTAATTTGGTGAAGTATTGAAATCAATGAGTCAGGGAGTGCAAACCTAATAGTAGTTTATTTGAACACCTTGCGGGCCCTCTCTCCTCCCGGGCCCCCCCCCCCGCAGCTGCAGGGTCTGTTTCCTTGGTAGTTACGCCACTGTTTGTATGCAAGTACCTTAATGAATTGCATTATTATGCACTCTCCATTGGGTCTATTTTACGGGGCCTGCCCTTGCATGATCTCCACAGGTGCATTTCTGGCCAAAGCCCGCCATGCAGGGTTGGACTGTGAAAAAACCCAGTGGGCCCCGACCCTGTTGGATCCTGCTGGCCCAGACCCGCTCCCCACAGCTGCCTCAAACTGTGCGCTGCTCCCTGACCTCCTCCCAGCCCTGATCGCAAGAAGAGCTAAGATGGTTTGAACTGGCGGGGAGGAGGTGGACAGAGGGGGTTTGCGGCTGAGATGAGGGGCCCGTGGAGGTGGTGGAGAGGGGGATGAGGTGTGTGTGTGGGCCCTTGATGAGGCAGCCCGCCATGGGTGAGCACTAAAAGACAAATGCCATTGTAGTCAACAGTATTAAAGGAAATATTATACCTCCAAATTGAATACTTAACCAACAGATAGTTCATATCATATTAAGTGGCCTATTAAAGAATCTTACCAAACTGGTATATATAAATAAATCTGTAAATATTGCCCTTTTACATCTTTTACCTAGAGCCACTATTTTCTGATGGTCCGTGTGCTGCCTCAAAGATCAAGTGACAGGAAATACTACAGCTCTAACTGTAACAGGAAGAAGTATGGGAGTGAAAGAACGTTGTCCATTCATTGGCTGACGTGAGCTAGCATGTATGTGTGTGTGGTGAACACATTCCTCATAGTGACGGACTCAGGGCAGCAGCACCTGGATCACCGCGCCAACCGGGTAAGATATTTACGGTATATACTCTATTTGTGTGGGGAGATTTTAACCTCCAAAGTGAAAGCGTTAGATCCGGGACGGGATGCACCCGGGCCACGGAATATGAATGGTGAGCGGGTCTATAAAGGCATTGATAAAATACGGGGAGCAAGGGACCCCATAGTTTAGCGCTGGATACATGTAAAGTATGTTATAGCCTGTATGTGTGTCCTTGGTTTGTTTGTGTGCATCATGAATCATATCATCCCAAGAGGTGGCCCATCTATTTACCATTACCCAAAAGCACATACTAAAAAAGAATATTTTTATGAGAATTGTTTAATTAGATGAAATAGGGTTTTACACATGAGCTGTTGTATGCAATATAGTTTACTAGAAACTAGAGATGGGCGAATTTGTTTTCCTTCACCTGAAAAATTTGTGAATTTACCGCCAAATGGCGAAGAAATTGTGAAATGCATTGAAGTCAATGAGTGTCAAAATCATTTTGACGCCTGTAACAATATTTATACGTGCGCCAATTTTCTCCAAATGCATTCAAGTCACAGGGCGTCTGAATTATTTTTACACGCAACAATTTTTATGAGACCCACAATGTTCGGGAGTATAATTACCCTTTAAGTGCCAGCTGTCAGCACTAGGGCGACAGAGTAAAACCACAATTCGTGGCATTAGTGTTAGTTTTGTTTTGCAGGACCAGCGTCATAAACGTATATAACTCAAAGCTCCACTGAGAACTGCTGGCAGGTCTTTGTTTAGACAACAGATAAAAGATGTGGGAAAACACTTGAGTAGATAGGAAACATACAGCAATCGTAACCAGATTGTCTGCTTCAAAGAAAATATTTATACTGTACAGAATGGAAACTGGTATGTCACTCTCATATAAATGTCTTTGTGCCTGATATGTACCAGGTAAAGCAGAACAGCCTGGATCAACAAACCTGAAATATTTATTCTGTATTTACTTTAAAAAGTTACTTGAAGTTTAAAAGTAAGGGTAGGGGCACAATGGGCGATTCAGGGAGATTTAGTCGTCTTTGCGGTGACCAATCGCCCCGAATGCCTTCCCTCTCTCTTGTGCTGGCTAAAATGAAAAATCACCTGCGCTAAAGCACATGCGGCGATTCATTTTCCGAAGTTGACCCAAGTTTCCTTGAGAGGCAACTTTGGGCGACTTCGGAAAACGAATAATCCAAGTAAAAAGAATGTCCTTTTACTCTGTAATAATAAAACAGTACCTTTTAAGTGATCAAAATCAGGGCCCTGGTGAGAACCTTGCCTCAGACGGCATGGAGCGACCAGTTACCAGGGGCAGCAAAAAGTCGCCTCTGGTAACTTTAAGAGCTGAGTGCAATAGAGCTCACTGCACTAGTGATGTGGGCCCCCCTGGACCCTCTCCAACTCTAAAAGTTGAAAGCGAGGAGCGAGAGGGGGGTGGCCTCAGGCAGCAGCAGCCCCTGAAACACCACTGATCCAAACTAAGATATAATTAATAATGGTTGTGTTGCTCCCCAACTCTTTAACGTTTGCATGTCACTCATAGGTAAAAATGGTTGGGACTCCCACTCCAGAATGTCTTATTTTCTGTTTGGATCCTCAGGCTTTTCAATGACAGGTTCATGACATGGTTGAATGAATGGTCATCAAAGTCCGAATTTATCTCAATATTTTCTGCTACTAACTCCGATCAAATCTGCTTGGGTTTTTTACGATTTTATTATTACATTTTCCCAAAAATTAGCATGCGGTAAAAAAAAAATCAGATTTTCGCGATTTTTTCATCTGATTTTCAAGATTTTCATGTTTTTTTCAGAATTTTCACCAAAAAACTCCAAAAACGTCGGGGTATTGCACGAAATGCAGCGCACATAAAAAAATCATTGGGACTTCTCCCATCCACTTATATGCAACCTCGACAGGTCTGAGATGCCGGATTTTCAGATTCTGACTTTTCCATCCTCGAGGGTTTAATAATGATTTTTGCATTCAGAGTTTAGTAAATAACCCCCTTAGATTCTTGTATCCATCAACCCTATCACTTTCCTTAAATAACCTGCGGCAGGCCCAATGCTTCAATCTTTATCAAGGGAACTGCACTTCTTTATGCAGGAAATCAATAAAAACAGTTAGGTGGAACACTCATTTGTTTTTCTGATTACCTTCCACATATAACTTTTGTATCAATGTTAGTACGGGTATGGGATCCGTCATCTGGAAACCCATTATTCAGAAAGCTCCGTAATAATAAAACTGTACCTTGTACTTAACTTGACCCCAACTTAGATATAATTAATCATTATTAGAAGCAAAACCTGGGTTTATTGTGGGGCAGATTTATCAAGGGTCAATTTTTAATTTGAAAAACTTCGAAATTGGAATTCAAAAAGACCAACCAAAATTAAATCAGTTTTTTTTTTGGCCGAAAAGGTCAGTTTTCGAACTAATAGGTACGTTTTTAATTAGAATTTTCACTTCGACCTTGGATAAATCTGCCCCTTCATTTTTAAAACCCCAGGGGGCAAATTCACTAAGCGCCGAACGCTAGCGTTTGGCATTTTCGTTACTGTGCAAATTCACTAACGAAAGCTGGCGTAGTTTCGCTAGTGTTACTTCGCACCCTTACGCCTGGCGAAGTTTCGCTAGCGACGTAACTACGCAAATTCACTAACGCGCGCAGTGTACTGAACGCTAGCTTTTACGCTAGACTTCCTTCGCCACCTCAGACCAGGCGAAGCGCAATAGAGTAGATAGGGATTGCTTAAAAAAAAGACAACATTTTTTCTAAGTCCCAAAAAACGCTGGCGTGTTTTCTACATTATGGGTGATAGGCTGAAAAAGATCAAAAATTTTTTTGGGGCTCCCCTCCTTCCCCCCTACATTTCCTGACTCATGGCAACTTACCTAGACAGTGGGCACATGTGTAGGGCAAAATAAAGAATTTTTTTGATGTTTTGAAGCTTTTCTAGCCATTTGTAGTGCTGATACGTATTCCTCCATTGAAATTTGAATTTGGCGCCGTAGGCAAATTAGCCTTCGCTAGCGTAACTTCGCTTTACTTAGCGAAGCAACGCTAGCACAACTTTGGAACCTTACGCTACCCCTGAGCGCAACTTCGGATTTTAGTGAATTTGCGAAGCGCTGGCGAAACTACGCCTGACGAAGTGTGGCGAAGTGCGGCGAAGTGCGGCGAAGTGCAGAGAAGTTACGCCTGGCGCAACTACGAATCTTAGTGAATTTGCCCCCAGGTCTCAAGCATTCTGAATAACAGGTCCCATATCTGTATAAGTTGATCCAGGGCCTGGTCCAATTGGTCTTTCGGAGTCAGGAAGGAATTTTTCCACTCCTAATGCTGTTTTAAAGTGTTTTGTAAAATCACCTACCATATGCTTTGCTACATGAATAGTAAGCTTTGTCAAAAACTCATAGCCATTTTTTAAGAGTCAGAACCAGCAGTGCAAAGAATAAAAAGGGCCTGACAAATACTGTTTTTAAAAGAAATTAGACTTAAGCTTGCCATAGACGCACACATATAATCGCTCAAACCAATGTTTTGTATGAATTTCAGACCAGCTGTGGGCTCAGAATAATTGTCCCCACGATTTTAGTAACATGACAATTGTTCATTTAGTCAAACAGGTTAGAAAATGTATGTTGGCTAAAGAACGATAATATCTTTGCATGTATTGCTTATCTGATGACAACCATGGGTGACTGTCACTACTATTTCCGAGACGATTGATGTCTTTCAATTAATGACCAGAACATTGTCTGATTTGTTATTTTATCTAATTTAATCCCACAATTTAAATCTGGATGGTTAGTCTTAGATTGTGGCATTGAAAGGAAACATCAATATCCGATTGAATAAAATCTGAACGTCTATGGCCAACTTGATACACAACTGCTGAAAAAGTGTACTGAATAATGGAAAGTTGCTTTGAGTGACATATACTTTTATAATACACAAAAGCCATGAATATCTTGTAAATTATATCCTTATAAACGGTGAGTAGTGATGTCATCAGTTATAAACGGAGAGTAGTGATGTAATTTCTGTCACATGACTCACTAAAATTTGTGTATTATAATTAATAAAGTACCCCTCGGAGTTCCATGACCTGTATAAAAACACTCGGCCTTCGGCCTCGTGTTTTTATATGGTCATGAAACTCCTTGGTAACTTATAATATCCTTATATTTTACAAGAGGGGGTACTTTATTCACTATATTATGCAAGAATAATTGAATGGAGTTTCCATTTAGTGAAAAAATGCATCTTGCCAATCTCACAAACATGATACTTTTTATGATATTTTTGACCCATTCTATCTCTTTTTTTTTTGTTTGCTGTCAGTCTCCATTTCCTAGTATTTTCACATTCACATATATTACATAATAAAGTACATTTGTACATACACTTAACATTCATGTCTCATCTACTGCCACCCATGCTGTGTGCTCTGCATCCCTACTGACTTGTCACCACTACCATATTGAATCCTTCAGGCTCTTATACCTTACGAGTCACTCCTCTTCTGCTGCACTACTCCAATCTCTCCAATGGCTTCCCATAGTTCCTAGAATTAAAGAGGAAGGAAACCTAGTTGGCGCAAAAACCCTCCCCCCCTCCCGTGCGTTGCCCACCCTCCCTCCTCCCCCCTGGCCTACCCTTCCCGCTGGGCAAATGCCCCTAACTTGTTACTTACCCTTCTGCGCAGGTCCAGTCCAGGGAGTTCACCGACGACATCTTCTTCCACGCGATCTTCTTCCTGCTTTGAACAGCATTTTGGCGCATGCGCAGTAGGAGCATTTCACCGGCACGGATCTACTGCGCATGCGCCAAAAGTCGCGCGCATGTGCAGTAGATCGTACCGGCAAAATGCTCCTACTGCGCATGCGCCGGTCAAAGCAGGAAGAAGATCGCGTGGAAGAAGATGTCGTCTGTGAACTCCCTGGACTGGACCTGCGCAGAAGGGTAAGTAACAAGTTAGGGGCATTTGCCCAGCGGGACGGGTAGGCCAGGGGGGAGGAGGGAGGGTGGGCAACACACGGGAGGGGGGGAGGGTTTTTGCGCCAACTTCGTTTCCTTCCCCATTAAGCTTAAAATAGCTCTATCAGAGCACTTTAATAGCTCTTTTCATAATCTTTCTCCTAGATACATCTGTGGTTTTGTTGCAATATGTTGTCAGTTCCCCGATCATGATTATCTGCATTCACCCTCCCTTATAACCTATGCTCATTGCCTCCAAGACTTTTCTAGAGTAGCACCCTACCCTCTGAAACTCAGTGCTCACTAAGAGCTATGTAGAACGTTGATGTCAACTGAAATAACCCATCTCAGTTGATTATGTTGTGGAAATGGCAGTTACTCTGGCAGCTCATTGTCACTGATCAGAGCCAACCCATGAGGATACCCAACATTCTCATCAACACTATTCAAAAACATCACAAACTATCATGTTAACCATAAACCTAAAACACCGGTTAAACATATGCACTTTCTAGCAAGCACCCATTCCTATGCATTGTAGCTGCTTTCAGTCTCACTTCATAACAGTCTCTCTCTCCATCGTTATTTATAACAACATTAATCATAGTAATATTAGTCATATAAATGGTGGAAACTCTGCAGTTGTGCCAAGGAACGAAGCATATCACATGTAATGACAATGTAATTTGCGGGACTTTTTGTGGAAAGGTGAAGAGTGTGCAACTCATCCAATTCTTTTCCATTCTAGAACATTCATGAGAAAACAAGAGCTGCTGATTACAAGTCTTTTTCTGGGTGTCTGAGTATTCCAAGAGAAACTTGTCTGAAAACTCCATTTAATGAAAACAATAGAATCTATATCAAAACAGATAATTGCAGTAAATCAGTGTAGTTGAAATAGTTTTCTGAAATAATAAAAAAAAATAGGTTTGATCTTCTATATTACTACAAAAGCTCAATTCAACTGCTCATACAGTCAGTTTACAATTTATAGCATAAGATATAAGACTTTTTAGGACTTTTGTGGTCTAATATATCACTAAATAACAGCTCATAATGGGGATAAAGCTATAAGAAAAAAAGGAAAGTTGTGCTCACCACATTACTGCTCCAACTGCTCATGCGTCGATATGGCGATTACTTACTGAAGATTAGCGAAGCGTGGAAGATGGCACCCATAAGCTCCCCAGCACTAACTCTGCAACAAAGGGTAATTACAGACTTAGGGGCATTTACAGATGTACTATGGAGGGTAGGGTTTTTTTATATGTTGGGGGGTTGAATTCCCCTTTAATGAATCGGATGAAAGTTGAGTGTAGGACTGGTCAGATATGGGATGACTTTGAGGTAGTTGGCCAGCTCTAATATATTGCAATATATGGACAAACAATCCCTGTTTTGTTTAAAGGGTAAGGCAATTTTAGTAGCTTAAGGCACAAAATGTCTCAATGTTCTTAATATATTGATAATGGGCTGAGTGCAGAGGACTCTTGTATTCGTCTATATAAAGATATAAGAAAACAAAATATCTAATGCAAAAAATATGCATTACCCCACACAACAGATAACTCTTTGTAAGGCTCCGTCGCGCCATACTGGGTTCAGTATGGTGCATCCATCTGTGTGCATCAAGATGCGCATCCTTGTGAGCATTTCCCAACGCCCTAGGAGCAAATTTACTAAAGGGTGAAATGACTAACGCTTGCGAAATTCGCCAGCGTGACTTCATTTAGGGACTTTGCCGATTTACTAATGGTTGCTGGCGTAAAGGAGATAGACTCTAGCGGTACTTCACTCCCTAACGCCTGGTGAATTTGTGCTCTGGCGAATGGGCGTAACTACGCAAATTCACTAAGATGCGGATTTTACTGAATGTTACCTCTTGTGCCAGACTTGCCTTCGCCACCTCAGACAAGTCGAAGTGCAATAGAGTAGATATGAGTTCCAAAAAAATAGCTAGCGCCTTTTCCTTTTTCAGGGTGATAGACTGAAAAAGAGCGTACATTTTTTGGGGGGTAACCAGCTTCCCCCCTACATTTCCTAACATATGGCACATAACTATATGATGGGCTCATGTGTAGGGCAATATAACAACTTTCTTTTATTTTATTAACGTTTCCCGGGCTTGTGTAATGTAATGTATTTGCTGCAACATATACGTCCATTCAACTTTAACTTCCCGCCGTATTCAAATTAGCCAACTTTAGCTCAACATCGCTTCGTTGGTGTGGTAACGCTAGCACAACTTCACCAGCGTTTGGCGCCCTGGACGCAATATTGTATTTTAATGAATTATCATTGGCCTGGCGAAGTGTTGTGCTGGGAGCAAAATCGTCGCTGGTGAATTCTCGGAGGTTAATGAATTTGCCCCTATGTTGAAACTGCATCCACATGCTCCCTGTACATTTGCCACAAGTCCCTCATTCTTATTAGGATGCCAATGGAAGTATTCACGCTTGGTTAAATCCCTAGTTTCTTTTCCTGTGAATGTGCTATTACTGATTTATGGTACTTGACCTTACAAATATTTTCTTCCAATAGACAGCACTCCAATAGTATTAAAACCGTCTTTATTGTTTGTAGGACAGCAGCACAGATGCAACGTTTCGAGCGGCACTCCACTCTTTGTCAAGCATGACAAAGAGTGGAGTGCCGCTCGAAACTTTGCATCTGTGATGCTGTCCTACAAACAATACAGATGGTTTTAATACTATTGGAGTGCTGTCTATTGGAAGAAAATATTTGTATGGTGGAGAACCCTTGTGAACAGGTCTCTGGACGTGCACCCAAGGACTAATTGGCCAATACAGCAGGTGCGGTTTAATTGTAAATTGCATTTGGTACTTGACCTTAGCCTGATTCCTGGATTTTCCCTTTGCTTCAACTCTGCCTGCCTTTGACCCCAACCTGTTCTAGATTTTGTGTGTCCTCCTGTATCTCTTTCACTGCACACATTTCTGTTGCCAACCTCAAGTATTGTTGTGTTTGTAGTAGGGTGGGTACATGAAACTCTCTTCATTACATTGTGCTCCACCTACTCTTCCTGACACTCCCTGGATAAACTCTCCCATGCACTGCTTTGTGTGCCATAAGGCAGTGATTGTAGATCATTTTCAGTTCAATTAGTCATTGAAGGATCAATCTTCGGTCATGCTGTAAAATATCAGTGGTTAAGTCATTCAGTCATAGTTTCAAGAATATTTTAATATTGATTAAAATGGAGTCTATGGGAGTTGGCTTTCCCATAATTCCGAGCTTTCTGGATAAGTGATCCCATACCTATGACATATATATTTTTATATGATATCTAAGAAAATATTTATTCATGTATGGAGAGCATGAAGCATTTTGATAGAGAACATATGAAATAAACCTTAATAAAACTGGTAGAAATTACAGTACAGTTGCCGAACAGAATCAAACAATAGCTACAAGCTTGTTTAATGTAATTAAGAGGAACTGACACATTATTTTGGACAATAAGATCTCATTTATCTGAGCTGATGAGATGATTAAAAAGTTCAAAATTTCACATACACGAATGAAAGAGGGAAAAAAATAAACAATTGTTTCTATGCACAAATTCAGCTAATTATGGCTAATGACCCAGATGAGGAATGGTAATGAGCTCTGAATCGCAGAGAACATCCTGAAAGAACATAATTCCTATAACATAATTTCTATAATGAAAGTCCTGGCAATTTTGTAGTTCACCATGTTATCATTTCAGATCTGACCCCAAAAGAACGGCACGAGGTAAACACAAATTATGGTTGAATAAAGTTCATTACATCAGAAGATTTCTTGGCACTGTGCAACATAATATCTCATGGGTTTGTCCAAAGAAATCAACAGCACTTTTGCTTTTGGCTTCAAAATATGCAGAGACTGTCAATTTTATAATATATAATAAAGGCCAGTTTATAGAAATGGGATGAGACATGATAAACATGAGACAGGAAGCAAAAGAAAATGTTAGAGATGCTGTGCTTTAATTTCGCCTACAGCAAGATGAATTTAGAAAGAAAAACTCCAGCCTATCCATCTTTATTAAACGTATAAATCCTTGTTATATTTTTATTGGCAGCACCTGATAGCTACCTCATATATGATCCAAAAAATCATTTTCTACTTTGCTATTGTTTTTCTGTTATACGAGAGGACTCATTTTGTATTTTCACTTATTTCCATTGAGTTCTCAGTATCCTTTTGTGCCAGTGAAACTGTAATTTTCAATGTATATATATATATATATATATATATATATATATATATATATATATATATATATATATATATATACATATACATATCCTATGATTTAGGTGATTATTTTTCAAAATCCATATTTCAATTCTTGGGCAGGAAAAGTCTTGATAAGATCATAAAAAAAATCGGAATCTTTTTTTTCTGACTTTTTCCTATTTGATGCCTGAATACCGTGAATTTTTCAGATTTGATGCCAGAATACTGCAACTTTTTTTGGAAACCCAGTGCAAATTAGGAATTAGGAATTATATTCGGGACATCTGCTATTGACTTCTACGTGAACTCGGCAGATCTGAGTTGTAGTACTTTTTTATTCGGTTTTTTAACACCATTGGGGTTTAATAAATCATGAAAAATTTTAGGGTTTTTTTCTTTGAAAAAATGGTGGTTTTCCCCTTTAAAAGTCCAACCATAAAAAAAGTGATTTTCATAACCTCATGAGTGTCTCTATGATATGCACCAAATAAATTATAATTTTTCTACACGTCTGTCTGGAAGATTGAGGGTATACTCTCCTACAATAAGGTTTTGTCTTTTCCAATGGCTTCCAAATAACGATGTTTATTTGTGAAACAACAACAAAAACAAATATGTGCATTACAAGTATAAATTGTGATGAATTTCAGATTTTTGGATGCTGGACTTGAACTTCAAGTTTTGCCAAAATTTCTACCAATGCCTTTTGGATCACTGTTTCAAACTGAATGTGCCTATTTCTGTAGTTTCAAGAAAGAAACAAGACAGGACTTCTTCATTAAGATCTCTACAAAAAACATTAATACAATTGAATGAAGTAAATAGTTGAAAAACCTTAAGGGTCCATCAATGAATGTCTAGGTGGAATTGCAGGAGCTTTAACTTGCAGCTGTCAGTAGAGTATTGGGAATTGCTGACTCTGGTGAAAACACCAGCAAGGAGACCTCCCAGCCCTTCCATATTCACAGTTGAAGCATACAGAATAAATCACAGATCTTCACACTGCGTTCTAGGCCCTTCTTGTGTATTATAGGAACTTAATGATGCCAAACAGATCAAGGTGAAAAACATTTTGACTTTGTTGTCAGTATATGCGCACAACATGGCTGCTACTGGAAATGCCAGCAGAAATAAATACACTTTTCATGTGTATTCATATGACCACCTTAAGAAAGCCAGTCCCAGAGTTTGAGAACCTCTACTATACAGGGCAATACAGTTAGGTCTATAAATCTTTGGACAAGGAATTTTAAATGAAACAACTCAGATGTAGTTGAACTGCAGACTTTCAGCTTTAATAGAGTGGGTTGAACAAAAAGTTTGCATAAAAATGTGAGGAACTAAAGCCTTTATTTTAACACAATCACTTCATTTCAGGGGCTCAAAAGCAATTGGACAAATTAGGAAACTGAAAATAAAATGTTCATTTGTAATATTTGGTTGAAAACCTTTGTTGGCAATGACAGCCTGAAGTCTTGAACTCATCAACAGATTCTGGGTTTCCTCCTTTGTAATGCTCTGCCAAGCCTTTACAGCAGGAAACCCCCTTTTACTTGGTTGCTTTGGCTATATGTTTTGGATCATTATTAAACACCTCCCAATTTGACTGCATTTTTTGATTTTGAGCAGACAGTATGTCTCTGAACACCTCAGAATTAATTTGGCTGCTTCTATCCTGTGTCACATCATTGATAAACACTAGTGTCCCAGTGCCACTGGCAGCTATGCACACCCAAGCCATCACACTGTCTCCGCCATGTTTTATAGATGATGTGGTATGCTTTGGATCATGAGCTGTTCCACGCCTTCTCCATACTTTTTTCTTGCCATCATTCTGGTAGAGGTTGATCTTGGTTTTATCTATCCAAAGAATGTTTTTCCAGAACTGTGCTGGCTTTTTGAGATGTTTTTTTTTACCAATCTAGCCTTTCTATTCTTGATGCTTATGAGTGGCTTGCACCTTGCAGTGCACCCTCTGTATTTACTTTCACGCAGTCTTCACTTTATGGTAGACTTGGATATCGATACTCCTACCTCCTGCAGAGTGCTGTTCACTTGTTTGACTGTTGTGAAGGGGTTTCTCTTCACCATGGAAATGATTCTGCGACCATCCACCAGTGTTGTCTTCCATGGACATCCAGGTCTTTTTGCATTGCTGAGGTCACCAGTGCTTTCTTTCTTTGGGAGGATGTACCAAACTGTAGATTTTGCCACTCCTAATATTGTAGCAATTTCTCGGATGAGTTTTTCCAGTTTTTGCATCTTAAGGATGGCTTGTTTCACCTGCATGAAGAGCTCCTTTGACTGCATTTTGTCTGACATAATGAAGGAATTGCCCACACCTGCCCATGAAATAGCCTTCGAGTCAATAGTCCAATTGCTTTTGAGCCCCTGAAATGATATTATTGTGTTAAAAAAAAGGCTTTAGCTCCTTGCATTTTTTTTGAACCCAATAAATTAAAGCTGAAAGTCTACAGTTCAACTGCATCGGATTTGTTTAATTTAAAATTTATTGTGGTAACGTACAGAACCAAAATAAGAAAAAAGTTGTCTCTGTCCAAAGATTTCTGGACCTAACTTTATGTATATTCCAACAAGAGCTACAAAAAGCAAAATGAACACATGCATTAACAACCATATTTTTGGTGACTTTCCCCACTGTGTAAGTACTGAATTTTAAACTGCACGGGGTATTAATATGACGTGGAATAGGGTTATGGTAAGAAAATGTTATAGAATGTACATAATTGGCTTTAAGATGGATGCTGTGTTAGTACAAAGCATAATCTGGGGCCTCTGCAATCCAAATCTCTTCTAAAAATTCAAATGACTGAGCTTTTGCCAGTTCACTGTTCTGTGGGATAAATGCAAAAGTGAGAATAATGAAATTCAGCATAAGAGATTAGTGTAAGAGCCAGTTCATCACCACTCGCGGGGAAACAGCCAATGAAATGAAAGAGCTTAATAATGGGAGGCTCACTCTTCTGCCAGTGCTAGAGAAAGATATCATTCCAGTTGTTAAACATGGATTGATCCCTCAGCTTAGAATAAATCCTACATCTGAAAAGACAGAATGAATGACTTTTCTAAGTATAAAAAGTTGAATAAAACATTTCATGATGAGTCAATGATGAGTCAATATAAAGGAGACTGAAATCTTAGGGAACAAAGGAATATCTATGTAATAGTCAAGCTTCAAAAATAAACCAAGACTTATACAGGGATCCAGGGGAATGTCTATTTGGTGCTGGCTGAGTTGAAAGCTCCAGCAAACCAGCAGTCAATATTCAAAGAGTAGGAATTTACTATTTGAAAGCTGCACACTTTGGTCTCTTCATGTTTAACAACTTTTACTGTTAAACCTCATCATCTTTCTATGAGACCCATATACAGGACTGATCTACAATTTTCAAACATTTCACGATGAGTCAATATAAAGGAGAATGAAAGCTTTGAGAATAAAGGAATATATACAGTAATGTAACGGGAGTCAAGCTTCAAAAACAAACCAAGAATTATACCGGGATCCTGGAAATGTCCATTTGGTGCTGGGTGAGCTGAAAGCTCCAGCAAACCAGCAGTTAATATAGGAGTGTGAATTTACTATTTGAAACCTGCACACTTGGGTCCCTTCATGTTTAACAACTTTGTCTATTAAACCTCACCATCTTTCTTTAAGACCCACGTACAGAACATATCACTATAGAAAAAAAAGGAAGCAAGGATACTTCTATAGAAAAGACATGGACTAGGCTTCAAAGAGATAATGATCAAGCCTTGGTTTTCTGAAGATATCATTCCACTGTTCATGTGAAATAAAATTGTTGGGACAGGATAATTATTTATCTCCTTGATGAAATGGAGCACTAAGCATACTAGGGCCAGCATTAGTGCCAACATCACAGAATAATCGCACAATTAATTATGAACTGAACTGTTTATCCCCTTACTATGGAGCTGATTTGTTCAGTTCTTCACACGGAGTCCGTACATTTGAACCACTCCTTGAATCCTTTACCAGTAAAATGGTAACTGAACTCAAGCTTCATAGGATAAACCATAGCATTTTAAAGTTACCCTGATGTTGGTGGGGTTAAAAGCCCCATTAAAGGGCAGGGAGAATTAAAGAATTAATTTACTACATTTATTTCTTAGGTTCATTTATGGTCGACAACTTTGCAATAAAATCTCATTCTACCATGAGAGCCACATATGGAACTGATCCAGAAATGTTAAATACTGTCAAAACTGACTACTGGAAGCAGAGGTTACAGAAAATGTTAAAAAAAGATGCTGGTATAGCAAAGGCATCAAATAACTCATGGCTTTAGTGAGATAATGATCAAGCCTTTGTGTTCTGAAGACATTATTCTACTTTAGCATAATGCTGTGGCAATGGATAATGGTGCCCTTAAGGAAATTGGGTCAGTGCACTGACCATGCTAGAGGTTTAGCACCACAGCCAATATCCACATGAACTGTTTATTACACAATTATATATGTTTATTCCTAATGTGGTTTCATGTGGTGCTAATTAGTCCATTCTCCACAGTTAAACCAAAATGTGTAATGTCCTTTGAAATCAGAAAGGGTGATAGTTGTGCTAGAATCCTAGAGAAGAGAATATAAAATAGCATTCCATTACTGTGTTACAAAATGCACATTTCCAACATTTGAGAACATTCAATTAATTAATATTAAATCAATAAAGAGACCCATAAAATTTACAATATATTATTCTGACCATGATTCTGTTGATATTCATTCCATGATGGAATTTCATGAATTTTAACAGAATCATGGACGGAATTATATGAATTCTAAGGGTCTCTTTTAATTAATTGTTTAAATTGGTAGACTGGCCAGTCACTGATTAATTGTATTATTTATTTGTGTGTACTTAAATTTCGAATTTTAATTCCACCTCTTATATTTTTTGTGTTATATATTCCTTAAAGAATATGTTGGTTGGTCTGGAGCCACCAACCCGTGGAATTAAAATATTAAACATTTGATATAATACTGAGAGGATGGTTTTACCATTACTAGCAGTTTTATCAAAAGTTGATATTTTTTCAGGAAACATTAAATTTAGAATTTTAATTCCACCTTATATATTTTTTGTGTTATATATTCCTTAAAGAATATGTTGGTTGGTCTGGAGCCACCAACCCGTGGAATTAAAATATCAAACATTTGATATAATACTGAGAGGATGGTTTTACCATTACTAGCAGTTTTATCAAAAGTTGATATTTTTTCAGGAAACATTAAATTTAGAATTTTAATTCCACCTTATATATTTTTTGTGTTATATATTCCTTAAAGAACATGTTGGTTGGTCTGGAGCCACCAACCCGTGGAATTAAAATATCAAACATTTGATATAATACTGAGAGGTGGTTTTACCATTACTAGCAGTTTTATCAAGAGTTGATATTTTTTCAGGAAACATTAAATTTAGAATTTTAATTCCACCTCATATATTTTTTGTGTTATATATTCCTTAAAGAATATGTTGGTTGGTTTGGAGCCACCAACCCGTG
Source organism: Xenopus laevis (assembly GCF_017654675.1). Lineage (NCBI taxonomy): Eukaryota > Metazoa > Chordata > Amphibia > Anura > Pipidae > Xenopus > Xenopus laevis. Next base: position 128,341,123 of record NC_054377.1, on the reverse strand, counting down.
GAATTAAAATACCAAACATTTGATATAATACTGAGAGGTGGTTTTAACATCACTAGCAGTTTTAACAAAAGTTGGTATTTTTTCAGGAAACATTAAATTTAGAATTTTAATTCCACCTCTTATATTTTTTATGTTATATATTCCTTAAAGAATATGTTGTTTGGTTTGGAGCCACCAACACGTGGAATTAAAATATGAAACATTTGATATAATACTGAGAGGTGGTTTTACCATTACTAGCAGTTTTATAAAAAGTGGATCTTTTTTTAGGAACCATTTTGAATCACAGTTTCAAAGATTTTTGTCTACAATCAAAAGCATTTCCCCAATTGCCCCATTGTTTTTATCTACAGCTTTAAGCAGTCAAAAACTTCCAAGTCTGCTCCAATGTTAGATGACCAAATTTTTCACGCCATGAAAAACATAATTACTCTAAGTCTATGGGAAATTCCAGCAAATCAGTAAAATATCTCTTTTCACACAGGGAAATAAAAACTAAGGAACAAAACACCAGATTTTTTTCTTTGTTTTTCACTAGGTATAGATTGTGAAAATATACTATTTTTTCTGACCTTTGATACATCCGTCCCCTGGGTTATATAAATAATATGGCCCTAGAAATTCTAATTTGCATAGAGCCCTGCTACATTTATAAGCAACTTCTCTTTTGTAAGCCAAAGCACTGGTGCAGATATTACTTTTTGTTGAAAATAAAGTGTAATTCAACCCTTCAGAAATCATTCAAATGAGTAACAGTGAGTACTGTGCCTGTAAAAGTCTGTGATCTAACAAACTGAGTTTCTACAGAAACCTGTAAAAAGTTAAAGGATGGGGATCATAGCGGCACAAAGGTGCTAATAACAATTATTGAGCATTATCTGGTGCTAGGCACAAGGCTGCTTGTCATTAGTTACAGGGTTAAAATCCATGACGGGAATGTGACTTTGTAGTCCACAGGGAAGTAGAAGGAAAACAAATCAATAACCAAAAAACAAAGAGAAGTGAGATGAGCGGCTCATCCGTCAGGCTGGGAATCAATAGCAAGCTTCCTTTCTTGAGAGATGATGAATCCTCAGCTACTGATCTTGGAAACCTTTGACAGACTGTGCGCCTGACATTGGCCCGTTTACATTGAACTTGAATATTTTGGATACTGAAAATTGTCAATGTCAGTAATGATATTTCTATACTTTACTTTTAGAAGATAATATGAATGTGTGCGTCATGCATTCTCTGGAGCTGCATATAAAACAGGTAGAATGATATTCTGTTATATTTTGCCTTCCATTTCTTTCATTGCTGACACCACAGGCAATGTAGGGAATCCTATAATAATGAGGGATGAGACTCAAAAACATATTACTGAATAGGTTCCTACATTTTTATCTGTATAAGGATACTCTGGAAACAGCAGAAAATATGGGCACAATTAAAACCTTTGTGCAGACATGGTACAAGGCTGCCATTAATGTATCAGCTGCACCAAATGATGGTGTATGTTCATTGTACTTGCCTGTGCACAATGAAAAAGAGAAGATATTCATCGAGAAATATCTTCTTTAAGACAACATTTGGTTATCGCATTAACATTTTGACTGTCAACAAAATAGGTACTCTGTCATTAATTAAATTGACAACCTGTTAACAACATAGCACCTACATTTCAAGGGTTAAGGTTACAATACAGGGAAAATTCGTTGCCTAGCAAAGTGCTTTACCTGAACTGCCCCTAACCCAGTGAATCGGACAAACGGTTAACTATTTTATCTACAGTGTTTTGCTTAGGTATAATAAATGTTAGGGGAGTAAGAGAAGGCAATCAGTGGAGGGAGAAAATCTCTTACACATACATCTCAAAGAACCTTAGTTACCAACACTCCATACAGTGTAAATCATTACTCCTCGTAGAAAACTCATTAATCATATAAGGTGAAATAATAATATAGGGAAATATAGGGCAATCAGCCACAATTAGCTTGATGTGGACAATATGCTGCATAACAAAACATTCCAATTAACACCATTTATAAGCCAGTAAAGCTGTAGAGTTTTGTTTAAAGGTAATGGCAGTCAGAATCTAAACTACTATTGCTTGACAAGTACAAGTACATTCAAGGCAGTGGGTGCTGTTTCGGGTACTTTGGTGTTACCTTTATAACCTACAGAATAATGATTATTGATTTACTCTCCTGCATCATAGGTAGATAGAGAAGCTATGAAGATACTACCATCATATTCCTTATTTTACATTTTGTAATTAATCTCTTATAATATTGAATACATAAAAAATTCCACTAACCAAGAGAACTATCAATGAAGATGTAGCCTGATGAGATGGCAATCATACGCATTGATTGCTTGTTCGCCATATAAGTATCACATCAAATGATGTTCTTTTCCCATGAGGCTACCTTGATGTATTTGAAAGATAGGTTAAGGGGGTGTAACATGGTGAATGTTTACTACTTTTCTGTATGTAGACTAAGTTAACACATGAACTTAAAATTGAGCTTACACCTTGCAGAAATACAGCAATCGGATGCGCAACACAACAGAGGATTCTACCCCCCAAAAAATGAATCAGTTTAAGAATGTATGCACCTCCTGTAATAACCGTTTCACCAAACTTTGAGTCTCTCTCTCCTAAACAGCTTTAGTGTCTAAAAGCTGACACTTAGGGGCCCATTTACTTAGCTCGAGTGAAGGAATAGAGGAAAAAAACTCTGAAATTCGAATGTTTTTTTTGGCTACTTCGACCATCGAATGGGCTACTTCGACCTTCGACTACGACTTCGAATCGAACGATTCGAACTAAAAATCATTCGACTATTCGATAGTCGAAGTACTGTCTCTTTAAGAAAAAACTTCGACCCCCTAGTTCGCCACCTAAAAGCTACCGAAGTCAATGTTAGCCTATGGGGAAGGTCCCCATAGGCTTTGCTAGCTTTTTTTGGTCAAAAAAAATCGTTCGATCGATGGATTAAAATCCTTCGAATCAAACAATTCTTCAATCGAACGAATAACGCTAAATCCTTCGACTTCGATATTCGAAGTCGAAGGATTTAACTTCGACAGTCGAATATCAAGGGTTAACTAACCCTCGATATTCGACCTTAAGTAAATTTCCCCCTAAGTTGTTTGGGAGAGACTCAAAGTTTGGTGGAACGTTTATTACAGGAGGCGCATACATTCTTAAACTGTTTCATTAAGTAAACACATGGCCAACAATGTAGAGGGGGACTACATTGAGGAGGCAGGTCTTTTATTCCTCAAGGGTCAGGTTCAGGTAAAACAATACATAAAATGTGAGCAAGTTAATTATTTTGCAAGAACTTTTATTGCATTGTTTACTTTTTTCCCCATAATCAGAAAAGTATCTACTAATAATACATTAGCCCATTAGTTTTGACTACATTCAATTTTAACAGGTTTTGCAGGTGAACTATTGGAACAGCTTCAACTGTTCTCCCCATTGTTCGCATGATCTCAGCATTATAATTAAAAAAGTTCTGAATTTCAATGGACATAATAACTTCCTCATGATGAGGCACACACAAAGGGGTCTTGGCAACAACAGTTTAAGAGCTAGTCCTGACATTCTGATACTGGGGTACTAACCATTCCTTATTGCTTGGTTGAGCCCAAGCTTCTGAGCTAGTATACCTACTCATACCTATTCATAAGTGAGCTCAGCTAAACTTAGTGATAGTTTATATTACGACTGTAACCGACATAGCTAAGGCAGATGGAATTGGCCCTCACCTAGGCACTCTTAAGTGGGTAACATCAGGCTGTTGGGTTATGATTAAGCCCCCCATGTCAGCCAAAGAGCCTTGAGTCTCACCCTTACATAGCTAGAATTGGAGCAAATGTTGTACCATTTCATCAATGAGTCCTAGGACATGCCCTGAAAGACTTGTCGAAAGATGAAACAAACTTAGTTTTGTTTTGCTTGCCTAGCAACACATAGTTGCTCCATCGCATAATATGCTATGGTGATAAACAAAGACAAGCAAATTATATGTGAGTGACAAAAATCTGAGCTAGAATTTCCCCATGCAAGAAAAATGCAGGAAAAAAAATTCACTTTAATGCATTTGGCACAAGAAAAAAATTAGAGAAATCAATGTCCCTTGACTCCATTGCCTTTAGTAAAATTTTGGCAAAATGTTGCCATTTAGCAATTTTTTTCACGGTAATTTCAGTTTTTTGGCAGTGAAATGTTTCGCTCATCACTAGTGATAAAATATTCCTATATTAACTGGCTTACTGAAGCAAAGAAATCTAAAAATGAGCCACTATGCAAACACCCCATAATCACCATGTTGTGTCAATTGGATGGTCATAACAAACTATGTTACTATGTTACATATATATCACTTGAACTATAGGAGAGTGGCAATTACTATTACTGATGAGCGAATCTGGAGCGAATATTTCAGCGAAACTGCAAAAAATTTGGAAGCAAAATTCTTTTTACGTACGACAATTTTTCTTATGGCGAGTTTTTTTACCAAATGCATTAAATGTCAATGGGAGTTTTTTCTTATGACTTATGACTCAGTGACAATATTTTGTGGCGAATTGTGGAATTTCGCCGCAAATCCATGACTGGCAAACAAATTTGCTCATCACTAGTTACTATCACATTATGAGTTATTGGGGTGGCCTAACCAAATGTCTGAACTCAAAAAAGACCTCTGGTTGAACAGAACATTGATCAGTCACTATTTTTCCTTTTAATACAGTGACATTTTTCCTAGAACAAATAAATATATTTAATTTGTAGTCAGCAATAGTAAACAGAAGATTCATTATTATATCTAAGTCAATTTTGGGGTAAAAAGTTGGTTCTCAAGAGTAATTTGGGTTCTACTGGAGTAGTTTCAGGGAAACTTTTTCTTGATAAAAATTTATTTTTTGAGATTTATTATACCTCGAAGCTGCAAAAAGCCAGAACCTGAAAATACTCGACCTAAAACCAGTAGAAGTCAATGTCAGAGGTCCCTTAAAGGGATGTAGCGAACCGCCGAGTATGTGTTCGCGAACACCGGCAAAAAATGCAAACAGTTCGCGAACTGTTCGCGAACTTCGAACATCCGAAAATCGTTCGATTCGAACGATCGTAGGATTTTTAATCGTTCGATCGAACGATTTTCGTTCGAATCGAACGAAAATCGTTCGATTTTAGCGATCGAATGGTCGAATGGTCGAACGATTTTGACGCGAACGCCTATTGGCGAACGTCGCGCGACGTTCGCGAACTTTCGGCGGACGCGAACAGCCGATGTTCGCGCGAACAAGTTCGCCGCAGAACAGTTCGCTACATCCCTAGTCCCTTTAACTATTTGAAGATTTTTTTAGCCTTCAAGATTTTCAGTTTTTTTTTTTGCTGGTTTGCGCTCGAAAACTCGATCAATTCAAGGTATTCAAGATTTTTTCGAGTTCCTCCCCCCAGATTGTATTCATTCAAGCTTTTACATTCGTGTTGTTTCATAAATAAGCAATCATTCGAGTTGTGAGTTTATTCGAGGTAGAAAAAAACCTCACAAACTCGACTTTTGATAAATAAACCCCAAAATATTCTGTCCCAGAAATATAGAAAAAATTAAGATTTAAAAAAAATGAACATGCATAGATGAAGAGTAAACCATAATAAAGAAACCAAAGGGGACATTTTCATAAAGGTGTTGGCAATGATGAGTGAAAAAGTAATTGATATCATAAGGAGGAAAAAGGCATAAATAGGAAGCAAGCTTGGCCCATCACAGATGTTTAACAGTGGATATCAGCTACAAAAGAGGATTTAGATTTTCAGCATGAAATTTTTCACATACCTTACAGCTACAGCCAAACACCTCGGGAGAAAAAATTGGATAGTTACAAAAATTGCAGGAGAATCCTTGGATTTACTCACTTCTATTCAATTGGTTTTCTTGATACTTTATATCATTTAAAACATTGCCACAGTGAGAAAGGTGACAGCATGGGTTTAGGTATAATATTTTATTAGAAAAAAGTCAAATTAATATCAGAGTTTTTCAACCTTTTACCCTTCAACATATGTGTCTAAATAAGTGAGCAAATCACCACTCGTAATGTAAATCGAACCTGCACTTTCATAGACAAAAAAAGAAGTTCCTTATATGTTTTGTACTCGTATCACATTTATTCAATGTTCTCTTTAAAGTTCCATTTCCCTTTTATACACAAGTCTGTTGTGTTCAACCATCTTTCAGCTCACCCATTCTACTAAATGAAATGGATCTTTAGATCATTTATATTTGTGACACCACCCCAAACATCACACAACCATAAATATTTGCAACAAGAATTTCAAAATTTTTAGAAGTACAGCAGAATTTATTTTATCAAGGTTCAAGATAACCCTTTTTTGAGAAAATTGCTGGAAAAAGGTACAATTGAGTTTTTAAAGATTGATTTATTCAAAAATTAAGTTGCAAAAACTCAAAAACATAGCACAGCACCTAAAACATAGAAGTTAATGGGAAGTATAGCTTCAGCATTAATATTAGTTGATGTTTGAGGTTTTGAGTGGGAAGTTTACAGCCCTATTAAAAAGGAATTATTTCAACAGTGATAAAAAATTTTAAAAAATCATAATTTTTTATTTTTTTCAGTTGAATCATTCAAGATTGCTTGTTTTAGTGGCCCCTTAAACACACAGTACAGGGCAAATCTATCAACATTAAAATTTTGCCACAATTTTAAGGAAATCATTTTGCAAAAAGGAAGAATTCAAACTTGAGTTTACAAAACTCACATTTTGAAATGCGCAAAAACTTGAGGGTAGATAACAATTCACATCCCAAAGCTGGCAAGTTCATGTTGAAATCAAGGGGAGTTGTATTCAAGCTATGTTTCAATTAGAATTTTCAAGGTTAATTTGACAGAATCATTGTAAAATGATGGGTAGAATGTGATTTCACTGCATTTAATACAGATACTATTCCTTTACACTAACATTTCTACTTTACTCTATAGAAACATTTAGAAAACGCAGCCTGAATATCATGAATGACAAAAATTGTGATACACTGCACATTTATAAATAACCAGTTTTGCAAGGGCAACAAGAAAATCAATAGCCAGTTTTCATATCATCACTGACCTTTCATTGCAGCAACGTCAGAAACACAGAAACAAGTAACATTTTGGTACATTCAAACACCGAATGTGATGTTCAAATATGGGGAATTGCAAGAGCCCCGTATTATAATGCAGTGTTTTGGGGGGGCTAGAAGGCAGGCTGTTGTCATCGAAAGAGTCACAACAATAAACTGCACTGGTTAATATCTAAGAATTGTCTGTCTCTCATTTGGATGATGTTCAGCACCAGGTCAGCAATTTACTGTACATCAGTACCATTGTCAGATACTGTCTGGATAAGTACTCGGTATAGGACCGTACCAGCATTAATCCACTAAGCCACTGGGGGCTTTCTGAGCTGATGTGGGTTAGTCTTATTGATGGTTTTGTCACTTCCTGCTGCACACTTAACTTCACCCACCTCGTTGACCTCCATTGTTCCCAATTAATTAATTAATTAATTAAAGAACTTTACAAACCTGGTTTGTGCAACAAGCCTGCAACTTTGTTGTTCCTGCCCTGACTCCTGTTTCTGGTTTCTGAGCTTCTAATCCTTTCCTAGATCCTGTGCCCCATGCCTGATTACTGTTGACCTTCTGGTTCTGATCTCCCCCTGTTGTATGGACTATTCTCTGCCTTCAGCCTTTCTATAAGACTCTCCTTGTCAGCCGCCTGCCCAGACCATCTGCCTTGAGATTACCATCTTGTCAATGGCAAATGGCACATCTCGGTTTAGGTGATTTTCTAGCAGCAGACAAAGCTCCAGGTGTGCCGACTAGTGGCTCAAAAACAAGATAAATAAATAAATCATATGCTAATAAACCCTTCTAAATGTGCTAATTGTTAAAAAAAAATCCATACTTGTACAGAGCAATTAACATAGATTACATTACTAATGGAACACAGAATAACACTTAAGTACTTGAAATTGATGCCTTTATAATACTGTATATATATAAAAAAAAATGTTGGTCTTTTCTATGCTGTACTAATTATAGCTCTGGACATACAGTAAATTGGATAATTATTAATCAGTGTAAATGTAAGAAAAGGAAGAAAACTGCAAGTAGTTTAAGGATCAATTACCTACCCTTTATACTAGCAGATTACTTTACAATATTGTTGACCAGGGCAAGCTGGTAATAAACAATGTGACAATTTGGCCACCTTGGTGGTGGTCTATGTATGAATAATAGGATAATGTGGCCCCAGGGCCATGGATCAGATCAGAACTGGGACTTCAGCAGAAAGGCTGCAAACTCAGTGGCCCAGTGGGATTAGTAAACCTGCACAATATATGGCCAATCCACAGCCAAATATCAATTGGTCAGGCAACTGGTAAGGCTAGAGTGCAACTAATGTCAGTCTGTGTATATCCAGCTTTAGCGATGAGGAACCCCAAGAAAGTAGGCAACTATTGGCTAACTTTTAATTCAAGAATGAGGTGCAACATCATAAGGCTAGATCAAAAAAGATGACTATGTACATTTACTTTTATCATGTAGTAATCCAGATAGTTCCGATTAAAAAAAGGTCATCTACAATAGACTCTATTTTAACCAAATAATCCAAATTTTAAAACATTATTTAATTTTTCTCTGTAATAATAAAACAGTGGCTTGCACTTGATCCAAACTAAATTATATTGAATCCCTATTTGAAGCAAAACCAACCTACTGCGTTTATTTAATGTTTAAATTATTTTTTAGTAGACTTAAGGTACGAAGATCCAAATTACAGTAAGATCTGTTATCTGGAAAACCCTAGATCCTAGCATTCTAGATAATAGGTCCTATACAGCTATTACATAAAAATACTATGTTTTTGCAGATACTGAGCACACTGATGGTGATATAGAAGTAAATATAGGCGCAGCAGTATAGGAGATAAACAATCAAACTTTAACATGAATGGTGCAGGTTTTCTGAAGGAATTACTAGTGATTTTATATGATGCAGTTTGGGGAGGATTTTTTAGGAACTGATTGATAATTATCAGTCAGTTTAATAAATATTGAACAATATTGATTGTGCAAGCCTCCTGAGTTTGTTATCCAGAACCAGCCAAGGTAACAACTTGTTTGGGATGTTGAATCCCATAGAAGGCTTTGGGTAAAAATATATATTTTTTTATGACTGGACTCAATATTGATATTAATTGAAGCCACTTTCCTGGAAGCTCAAATGTACTTACCAGGAATATTTTTAACGATCAATCGATCCTTGACAGATCAATCCAATTTGTTATGGATCGATAAGTGCAGTAATAATTAATATTGATAATTATAGTTTGATTGGAAATTAGCAGCCCCAATGAGTCTTCAAGAAGGTTTTAGGTTTCTAAGAAGTTGTTTAGCGTCCCATTCTTACAGTTCATGACCATGTATTTCAAGAGAAATGGACTAGCACGTTTTAAACAGACTTTATGCTGCTGGAAGCCTTTAAAACATGCAAATATTCAAACATATATTTATTACAAAATAAACATTCACAGTGTTTATGTGGAAAATAGATCATTCTCTGTACAGCAAAGTAAATTGCAGAAACTGTGCACCTAAACATAAATAATTAAACTAAGCCATCTGAAGATTTCCTTAACTTATAAAATAGAGATTTGATGACTTGAGTCAACTATGGTGGCCTCAGCCCTAGGACACTGCAGGTGCCAACCAACATCCGATGAAGACTGGGGGGGGTAGGGGGAAACTACTTCAAAATAACTGTAGGATTTTCAAGACATAGATTTTTACACCAAGGGTGAGGATGGTGAGGAATTGGTTGAGGATCCAACAAGTAGAGACATATAGTCAGGGTTATTCAATAACATTTCCTTTTATTGATTAACTACAGTAACTCGCAGTGTTTTCAATTAAAAAAACAGGATACTTTTAATCCCTTCTCTTACCCACAGGTTACACCAGTATTGTACCTCCCAAATCAGGTTGTTGTCAGAAAGAATTTCCCCCTTGTGAGTTTAAACAGTGTAACTTGCTGGCACTATATCAATTGATGATGATGACAACAACAATGATGATCTTGATGATTATGATAAACGTTTTGCCACTTGAATCTGAGGATCAACTAGTAATAAAGGCACCAAAGCCAGGTTTTTAAGCAGAATAAGAGTGGCATTGAGTGGTGGGTTACCATAAGGACAATATAGGTGGTCCCTGGGGCCCATGGATTCCAGAGGGCCCAGTGGAATGGAGAGGCAGTAGGGTGGAGTGGAACTGGGGCAGGGTGGGTCTTGGGCGGGTCAGTGGTATAGCTAAAGAGGATAGGGCCCAAGGTTGTATTTAATGTACATTTCATACATTGCCAGTCTGAATCTCAGAGGTTTAACCAACAATGCTGTTGTACACACTATTTGCAAGTCAATCATATAATAATATAATAAAATATAATATAATTTCAAAGTCTCAAAGGAATATTTCCAACAATTGTTATATTTTATGCTTCCATAACCTGAAAGGGCTAAAATCAGTGCCATGGGTACAAGTCCCCCATTTTTAACATTTATTTTATTTTTACTCACAATGAATTATTCTTACCAAGCATGAGCATTAGAGCAGCAAAAACTGTGCCTCCTTATTTAGGTTTTTACAGGGCCTATTTATTTAGGTCAGGCTGAACATTGTCCCTTGAAATGTGTCACTTTACATAATACAGTCAGTAGCATCTAAACCCTGAACCTTGTAGTATAACTACTGTGATGGACCCCAGTAACATAATTAGCTGGCATTGACCCCGGGTGCGGGCCATGCAGTCAAGCCCCCACCCCCTTCCAGAAGCAATCTTTTTGCTAGCTATGCTTCGGACGGGCCCTGGTGCATTCACACTGCTCCCTACTCCCCAGGTAGTTCTGGCACTGATGGACCCAGTACATAGTAACCTTCCCTCAGATCTAATGGCCATAGACGTGCAGATATGATCGTACAAATCTTTGGTTGTATGATTTTCAGACCATGTGTGGAGAGTCCTGACATTTTTCATGCCATGACAATCGTTCTTTCAGTCGATCGTACAGGTTAGAAAATTTCTGTTGGCTACCGATATCTCTGCATGTATTGCTGATCTGCTGATATCAGTGGGAGACTGTCACCAGCTTTTGTCGGACATAACTTTGGTACGATTGTTGTCAGGGCAGAACATTGTCTGATCTGTTCTTTTACTACTTTATTTAATCTGAAAGGTTAGGGGCAGGTCGGGAGATTGGTACGGTCATGCTGCTGCAATCTACAGCCTGAGATTTTGTGGCGTGCTACAAATCAGATCGTCCATTCAGCAATGTAAAATGTGAACAGATAAAGTCCGATGGGTTTTCTTGTTTTCATACTTCCGCATTTGGCTTTAGTGTATTTAATGAAAAACAAAGTCTATTAAGCTGTAGCAGCATGTCACAGTACCTGCCCTTCCAACAGTTACCTATTACAAAATGTATAAAGTTTACAGATTCGATTTTAATACGTTACTTTAAAATTAAACATGTACAACCACATCCGACTTGTAAACTCCTATCTTTTGATGCAACAACACTCGATCAAATCTCCTGTGGAGTTTAGCCCAGAGGCAGATGAAATTGCTTCAGTCTCTGAACCCCAAACAGAGCGAAATATTGACCCACCATGTTGAGTATTGGTATATTGAATTGCAAAAACAGCAGACAGAAAGTTTATCAGAAATAGACAGCTGTTGAATATTTACATCCTTTACCCACTGCTTTTGGCATTAGAGAGCATATGTTACTTTTGTTGTCTGCACAAACAATATCAATCAAGCCACATAATCTACCTGTATGTGGGAGGATATTAAAGTAATCAGAGTAAACCAATGCAGACATAGGGAAAATACACAAAACCCTTTAGACAGTGCTCTTGCTGAAATAAACCTCTTAATAAATTACATATAAGACCCAATAAACTATCAATGAATGTCTTCTCCAACTATTGGCACTGACTAACTAAAGAATTGTATTCTTTTCTTGATAAATATAAGAAACATTTTGTGAATCTCCAAGAAGTTGGCTCCAAGAAGAATATAAACATTTCATTAGGAAGGAAAACCAGTCTATGATAATTATGTGATGCAAGGTGTTTATTACACCAACAGTTGTGTACCAGGGGTTAATTACCTTGCACGTATGTGCATTTTCATGAAACCATGAACATCTTCTAACGTGTATCCATATGTGTGTTTGTTCATAATGTATTCAGTGTTAATTAACTAGTGAGCAGATATCAGCATATGGAATCTGGAGATGGTGCTTAAGGGCATCATAGAGCGTCACAGGTAGTGCTGAAAGCCATCACTTATTCAGAACTTCTGCATATCCAGCATTGTTTGCCTGAATGGCCCTTCAGGCAAGCCAGAATCAGTTTTTATAGTATATTTAATTATTAGATAGGGGACTTAACCTAGTTTTAGAATATGTTGTGAAGCAACCAGTCTTGTTAGATACAGTGCAAAAATTTGTGTACTGGATTAAACTAACCCAAACCATGCATGTAACTCAACCTTAAGAAGGTGTGTTACCTTACTATTTATATTCATACAGTAAAGTTGATAAAGACACTTGGAACCAAACTTCCCCTTTTAGTCATTTGTATTCCACATAAATGGCTCCTTAGTTATTCCCCTGTTCCTTCCCTAGCAAGGCATTTGCCCCCTGTCTATCACACTGCCAAAAAAGCCAAATCCCTCCTGTTTTGTGTCCATTTTCTTCCTTCCTGCAAACAACTTTATTGCAAACTCCCTTTGCATGGTGCATAGTGATTAGTGGAAATGTGGTGTGTAACCACTACACCCTAATAAATGTGGCAGGTGGCATACTACAGTGCTGACTTTGAGTTGAATGCCTAGTCTGATTCCATATTGTATGCTGTGCATTGAAGCAAAATATCAAGGAAGAACGTGTAGGGGAAGAAAGTGTAGGAGAAGTTATGTGATAGAGGATCAAGGAAAGAAAGTGCAAGAGTGTGAGGAACTACAAGATAAAAATATACACTGCATGGAGGAAATAATAAGTTAGAAGGCAGGTTAATTAAAGAAGGACAGAAGTAAAGAAAAAATGAGAAGAACAAAAAGATATTTTGAAAGAACAAGATAAAAACATAAGAGTAACAGATTTATGCATTTTCACTGTGGTTGTATGTAACAGCACATTATTTATGTACAGAAAGATATCAGCAGAGACAGATAATAGAGAAAGGAAAATTTGAAAGGAACAGGCAGTGGCGTACCTAGACTGCCTTGGGCCCCCCAAAAGAAACTTCAGAGGGGCCCTTAATTCCAACCCCAGCTGCCCACTCAGCCTTCCTCCCTCTTAGCCGCCTATCGTTCCATTCTCCCTCCCTTTCGCCCATCCATCCTCCCTCCCTCCCTCCCTTTCGCCTGGCCATCTGGCCTCACTCTTGTTTTTCCAGTTTTGTGCAGCAGGTGAGCAGGGATTTCTTTATGCTATAGAGGAAGCAGACCCCCCCCCCCCCAATGACCACATGGTCAGCTTCATCTACATTTACAGTGGGGATTGACTGTTACATGCTTACTGTTGCCTATGAGAACCCGAGTTTGCTAATAGAAGACTAGAAAAAGAAACACTGTGAAGAGATCACACATGTATTAATTCCCCAGGGGAAAGTGGTAGAACACTAGGGGGGCACAAAATTGCTCTTGCGTCCAGGTCATACCTGAACTTTGCACCTTGCACTGGCAAGGTTTCCCGTTGGTGCTCCTTGTGCACATCTGAATGATGCACAAGTTACAGGGCTGGTAGGGGATGGGATTCATGGGGCAGCACAGGTCCTTGCACTATTGGTGGCTTGAGTCTTTACTTTATACTTTGCACCCTTGCCCTTGCATGATAAATGAGCCCCCGTGTATGGGCCTGCTTGCAGTAGACATTCTGTGTGTGTATTTTTAATCTACAAATATGTATATTTCAAGATGTTTGGGCACATTCCTTCATTCCTTCGATCTTGTTGCTAAGGGCCCCTGGATATGTGGTTTTCAGGACAGATAGACTCTCCTCCATGTTTTTATAGGGAAGGTAACAAGTGAGAGCACAAGTTTTTGGGTTCATATCTTCTCCTATTTGGTGGTATCTCTAGTAATCTATGTAATCCACAGTTTTCATTGGAATAAGGAATTCATTTCTCCTCTAAATTATTGTTTTGTGGTCATCAGCCTTCTCAATCTTTTGTGAGAATCTCCTATCCCCTCCCATAAAAACTGATAGTTGAGGAAATAAACAGCATTAATATCAAGATCTCCTCCTTCCTGACAACGTATTCAAAGCATTTTTAATATTGGCATGTACAGACATGTAGGTCCCCAATACAATTAAATCTCCACTTTTGAAAAGTTACTTTCAACAGTCACATTGCTCTTACTGCAACTAATATTCACATTTTCTTTGTCTTGACGTTGAGTTGTTTTTGCCTGAATATAAAAATTTATTTTTAATGTCATCTGTATTATTAAGCAGCAAACAGAGATATCGAGTGCTTTATGTGAAGTTTAGAAGGAATCACGCTGAGACAATAACTTGAAATAAAGATTGAGAAACCTTTTCTGCAAATTTTTGCAAAATTATTGAGCAATGTTCCATGCCACCACAAATATATCTCCTGCAGAGCTTCTGCGCAGCGGGGACATTGGAAACGAAATGTTGCAGGGCTAATGTACACAGAACTCTATTAGAGAATTATTGAGAGTTCCAGGCAACACTGAAACTTTAAAGTGACACAGACACCTTTCTTTTAATATTAATATCAATTTATAAAAAGCCTTGGTACTATACTGCTTATTAACCAAAGGCATCTCTCTTGTGCCTCTGCCTGGTGACAGTTTTTTTTAAAGGTTATTTTTATTGTTTTAATGAATTAGAAGTAGAGAAGTGTATAGGAAAGAGAGGAAAGGAGAGAAGAGCTGGAGAGTAACCAGTCAATGCACAGTTGAGGCTGGTGAGTCTAGCCAAGGAGGCCAAATATTTTCAAACTTCTTTGGCATCCTCTGTCCAAATAGGTAAATTAGTATTGTTCCAATTGTGAGTTAATTAGGGTTATCCAGTATCGGAGTGATGGAGGTGATGGTCCCATCCATTTTATTGTGTTTATTCTGGGCGCCAGGGAGTCCAGGAGGCCTAAAAAGCATGTAGCTGGTTTGAGTATTTGTGGTAAGTTCAGTTCTGCTCCCATAAATTCCACGACATTTTGCCAGATGCCAGAATTTCTGAATGCAAGGACAGTCCCATATTAGATGTATAAAGTTAGCCGTCTGTACTTTACATCTTGGACAGTTAGGAGAGTCGCTTTTCCTCATAATATACAATTTTTATGGAGTATGATAGGTCTGATGCATAATTTTAAATGGTATAAGTCTCTTGTGCTTACTAAGGGTTGAAATAAACTACCTTTAATTTCACAATCGTCGGGATCTTGTTGTACCCTTGTCTACCACCAGTAGCGTCTACTACTGGTGGTAACAGACTTATGTCTTTTCTAGTTCTGTAAAGTGCATTATGTAAACTTTCTATTGATGTAAAGTAGAGAGCCTCTAGTGTTGAGGCTGGGTTTTCAGGGTAAAATATTTTCCAGTTCGCTATGTGTGAGATTTTTGGGAAGCTAGATAATATACTTCATAGCTGGGGGATGCTAATCCAAGTTGATCCTGTGGGGCATTCAGGGTGTGGATTGAGTACGGTCTATTTCCAGTAGGGTTTTTTTTAGGTATGTGACAGGGGGTGTTATTCAGTATAAAGAAATTTAGGTAAAAAGACCATTTTACATATGTTTATTCTTTGAGGGTATATTTCAGATCTGTCATTACTGGTGATTGGTCATCTAGAGGGAAGACTATGGATTTCTCCCAATTGATTTGGAGGCCAGAGAATGTTTCAAATTGCCTAATTATGGTCAAATTTTTTCCTCAACTGTTTTTAATTGCCATGGGTTCAATCACCAAGGCAAACAACAGTGGGGAAAGGGGGTATCCCTGTCGGGTGCCTAGTGTGAGGTGGAATGGGTTGGACAAAATTCCTGGTGACAGTCTTTAATGCAGGTCTTCAGATAGTCTTGGAGAATAAAAAAAAACTATACTGGTCCTCTAAATCTTATCATGATGACCTGCCCTAACAAACGTGTCGAGCCTTTGGGTTCTAATCAATAGGTTATAAACCACTGTTCTAACGAGTCATTGCTGGTGGGGATCAACCCTGTTGTGATAGAAGGCCAGGCGAGTCTGGGTACCTAAGCAGTCTATAAAAACAATGGAATACAATTCATAACGTTTGCACCAGATCTGCACCAAAAGCTGATTGGTTGCTATGGGTTACTAGACATGGTATAAATTTTGCACCCTTTTATTACAATATATATGAGTTGATGAAAAACAGTGTATTGGAAAGGAATCTGCTTTGAATTGGGGTGCATTATGATTTAAAGGGAGTGCACCTTCAGGTTAACTTTTAGAGTGTAGTTATTAAAACTCTAATTCATCTTATTACATGAAAAATAAAAATTCAACCTAACTCCCAACCAAGATTTGGCTTGATTTGCTAAAAAAAAATCCATATGAAAATTGTACGTACCGGAAACGTTTTGACAAAATCGTGCAACACATTGAATCTGACAACATTTTTGAATTGTCATTCGAAAACCTCTAATTTTTCGGATTTTCTGACAAAAACCAGTTTCAAAATGCCCAAAACCCTCGAAGATCATGAAGGCAAGAAACATCTTTGAAACCAATTGGGACATCTACCATTAACTTCTACATGAGTTCAACGGTAACTAAACTCACATTTTTAAAATAGCACAAATGTCTACTTATTTATTAAAAGACTTGAATATTAAAGGCACAAGAGATTGAAAATACAGAACAAATCAAAATAAGAACATGAAAATCGTGAAATCTTCAATTTTATAGGCATTTCCCTGTGATTACCAAAATATGTAAGCTCACATGCCATGTCAAGGTTCCTCATTATATGTGTGTCCTATACTGCCTATCAGCATTTAAAGTCTGTATTGCATTTAAAATCAAGTTACTTGCTTTCTCACTAGAGCGTCGGAGTTAAGGGTAAGTGCAATATGCACTTACTACTCAGTTACACTGTTTTATGGGGGACTTGATTTTAAATGCACTACAGACTTAGGGGAGAATGTAATATGTTTCATTAATGCAAAAAAAACCTGCACAAAGATGTTTCCGAATGTTAGTGACCATGTTTGCGTTCTTTTTGACTGATTAAAGACCTCAACAACTTCATTGCAAAATTTGGGAAATAATAGTTTTTGTGAACGTTGCAGTGGATGTAATAATTTGTCGCAATCGCAAAACCTTTTTTGTACAAAACGCTTAAAGAAATTCCGGAGCAGATGTTAACGCTAAACCTTTGTTTTGCGAAAATGTGCAATGTAATATTTGCCAATGACTGATTTTACATTGTGAGCAGTGCTAAAAATTCGCAAAGAAGCCATTTTAAATAAAGCTTGCGACTTTTAATTACATTTCCCCTTTAGCATGCTAATAGGCAGTATAGGTCTCACGTATAATGAGGGTCCTTGACATGGCATGTGAGTTTATATATTTTGGCCAAAGTGTGGTACTAACACCTCATTTTTTGTAACAATTATTTTTAAAGGCAAACTGGCAATCTTTCACCTTCTTTTATTTTATAAGTTACTGCAGTGTAATATTTTCTTCAGCTGGTAATAAACCAAAGACTGGTTACATTCTGCTGCCCTAAAGACTTGGGAGGTGCAGTTCTTCAGAGAGAGAGAGAGAGAGAGTGCTGGGAATCTCCAAAGCACTCCCATATTAAAAGGAACTGATCTATCAAGAATATCTTACAAAGCAGGAACGCTTGTGTTGCAGGCTCTTTGGGAAGCAAAGCGATTTCTTCATTTATGGATAGTGATGGGCGAATTTGTGCCGCAAAATGGCGAAAAAATTTGCGAAATGGCACCGGCGTCTCGTTTTTGACGCCGGCGTCCATTTTTGACGCCATGAAAGGTGTCCATTTTTTTTGACACCTGCGGATTTATTTGCCGGCGCCGAATCTTGGGAATTTGCCACGAATTTGCGCCTGGCAAATAAATTCACCCATCACTATTTATGGAGAACTTTGATTATTTATCTCTGAATAAGTCACGATTTTGGTGACCAAACGCATTGGGTTTGACTCTACATTATTGCCAATCAATGAGCTGATGTTGCCTATATTATTGTAAGTGCAATCATTTATATATGTTTCAGATGGACCATCCGGTTTTTTGAAGAGGCAGCGTTCAGTGATTAAGAGACTACAACAAGAGTACACTTTACTGGGATTTTCGGATTCCTAATTGAACTATTAATTGAGTCCTTACAGCTTTCTGGAAGAGAGTTTGAATTTGGGATCTTACAAGACTGCAATGTGTGATTTTTTGATTTTGTTTTTAACTAAGTCCTAGTGCCCCCTATTTATAGATACTACACTAGATCAAACTGCCAGGTGGCAGATGGATTAATATAATCCACTCATGTATTAGGTGTCACTGTTTTATTTGACAGGTTCCGTTCACTTATCATGCATATCATTTTGATTAGCATCCTTCTGTAGCAGGAAGAATTGCTCATAGATCTTTGCTCTTTGCAAGCAACACCCCAGCAACAATATAGAGCAAGGCAGAGACTCAAGTCACGCTAAATGTTATGTCATGATACAGAGAAGATGTATTTACTAACATTTGATGATTTTTCCAAGATGAATTTCTGGACACTGCATTGCTACATTTGATACTCTGCATTTATGAATTCTCAAAAAATGTAATATATGTGGTAGAACACAAAACAACAGTGGTGTTTTGATCAGAAGCAAGCCGTTAAATCTGCTTGTTTAAAAGATTGTGAATACCTGATAAATACAGGATATGGACAATATTATTGGACAACCTTAAGCAGCCTGTGTCACATTTACTTTTGAACACTCGTTTTGGTAGCTCAGGTGTATATTGGGATGCTGGGAGCTGGCAAGTAGCCCTGCAACACCTCAAGTGGCATCTGTTGATAATCCCTCTTATTGTTATTAAAGCTGACAAAATACCCATGTTAGTAAATTAGTCTCCCAGTATTATTTAGCAGGCAGTCCCCTAGTGTTATAGACACCTAACTGGATCCTAAAATACAGTTAGGAGGGGGACCTGTTTCATAATCCTGGTTAAAGCGATGCCCCTTGGTGTTCTACCAGTGCCCAGCAGATGGCACTGTGCTGAAGTATAATGTCCTGGGCAGCCATGTGCTCAGGATCCATCTTGTGCTAGCTCTGGCCTGAGCAGGCAGGCAGTGCTCCAGTGGAACCTAGACAGGTCAGGTCTAGCAAGGATCGGCTACTTACCTTAAGAGGTCTCTTTAGGAGTCACAAATAGTAAGGCTATTTAGCCAAGCAGCTTGAGTTTCCTCCGAGGAGCTGAGTGGGATTATGATCCCAGGTACTAATTGCCCAGAAGTGGGGACTTAGGGGTCGAATTTCGAGTGTTGACGGAAGTTTTTTTCTCGAAATTGGAATAAAAAAAGACCAACCAAAATTTATTTAAAAAATCAAGTGAATAGGCTGTATTCGATAATACAAATCGAATTTGGATCGTATTCGATCAAATTCGATTCAAAGTATTTTTTAAAAAAAATTTCAAAGTCTACCAAATTACTCCAAATAGATTCTATGAGGTCCCCCATGGGCTAAAACAGCAATTCGGCAGGTTTTAGATGGCGAATAGTCGAAGTTGAATTTTTAAAGAGACAGTACATGATAAATTTCGATATTCGAATTTTCAATTTTTTTCAAATTTGAATCGAATTTGGTCTATTGCTAGTCGAAGTACACTAAAATTAGCTCGAAATTCAAATTTAAAAAATTAATTTTCCAATTCAACCCTTGATAAATCTGCCCCTAAGTGTACAGACCTAGGGATGTAGAGATTCCCCTCAGGTTCCACTTAGGGAAAAGGCTGTATATGTTCTCTTCCCTGCAGGGATTGATACTGACCAAAGGTGCTGTGAGTATAAGCCTAGCCACTGTTCTGTACGATCCTCCTTGCTCTATATGTACACTACATTGTGGATGCTCTTGTTCAATAAATATATTCTCTGGTTAAGTTCTAAGAACCACCAAAGTTACAGTTATACTACATCCTGCCTCCACACCATTTGCGAGGAATAATTAAGGTCTCATCTTGAGCACAGTATACAGGTGAAGTCTATTGATAGAGAATGGTGCACTCAATTTACTATAGTGCTACACCCATATTAATTAAATGGTTTGTTCACCTTTAAATTAAATTTTAGTATGATGTAGAGTGATATTCTGAGACAATTTGCAATTGGTTTTCATTTTTGTATTATTTGTGGCTTTTGAGGTTTTTAGCTTTTTATTCAGCAGCTCTCCAGTTTGCAGTTTCAGCAATCTGGTTGCTAGTGTCCAAATGATCCTAGCAACCATTCATTGATTTGAAAAAGAGACTGGAATATGAAAAGTAGAGTCCTGAATAGAAAGAAGTAATAAAAAGTAGCAACAATAAATGTGTAGCCTTACAGAGCATTTGCTTTTAGATGGTGTCAGTGACCCCCTTTTGAAACCTGGAAAGAGTCAGAAGAAGGTAAATAATTCAAAAACTATAAAACATAAAAAATGAAGACCAATTGAAAACTTGCCTATAATTGGCCATTCAATAACATACTAAAAGTTAGCTTAAAGGTGAACCACCCATTTAAGTGGGATTGCCTGCAAGAGTCCGAACAAACTTTTTTTGGGTAACCGGTTTTCTCCAGACATTTCATAAAATATGGAATATTCATTTTACAGTGGGCTCATGTGTAGGGCATTATATTAACTCTCTTGTCTTTATTAAGGTTCCCTGGACATGTATAAAAGTAGGACTACACGGACGATTTTGACGCGATCTGACAAAACGCATGTGACAAATCGAATGCGACGGAAATAAGTTAAGAGATAGAAATGTCGTGTGACGTTGCATCGTTGATCCAACGCACCGCGACTGTCGGATGCAGACACAGCGTCTTCATCCGACATTTCTATCTCTTGCTTTATTTCCGTCGTATGTGATTTGTCGCAGCGCATTGAATCGCGCCAAAATCATCAGTGTAGTCCTATGAAATGCTCGCACTGCCGAAGTAATGCTAGTGAAAAGTCGCCAGCATTCGGCACCAGGGTGCAACTTTGCATATTAGTGAATTGGTGTAGTGGTAGTGAATTTGCGCCTGCCGAAATGGTGCAATGTGTGCAAAGCGGTGTCTGGCGACAATTCGCCCTTTAGTGAATCTGCCCTTTGGTGTTGTTGGGAGGGGCCGGTAAGATTGACGCTGCCCCTGTCATGTGACTATATGTGAGTGAGTGAGTATGTGTGTATATATATATATATATATATATATATATATATATATATATATATGCTATAGTTCAGGTTCTTTAATGTAAAGTACAGGCTTGTTTTGTGAGAGAATTTAAATGCCGCCTCTTTGAGTTCCCGTTGGAGCTGCTAATTGTATTTGAAGATTATTCAGGAATCAACCACTCTTTTAGACATTAATGGGCCATTTGGAAATGTATCAGTCTTCTGCAATAGGAGGCCCATCATAATTGCAATGTGTTTGTGTCGCGCAAATAGAGCTGCTATTGATTACTTGGCACCTGATTTATACATCACCTGTTTCACAGCCGCATTAATCAGGGTGTTGAATTGAATAGGAAATTGGGAACTTTTAGTGTTCGATGCAAGTCTGTCCTGATAGTATCACTGTAATGTGAATGAGAAGCATTAGGAGGAATGTATCTATAGTAACTGTGTGCTGTTTATGAAACACAGAAAGAAATCGGCAGCTATGAATATTGGGACTCATTTATAAACATTGGCCAAATTTGCAACCATAGCAACCAATCAGTGACTGACTGACTTTTTACAGCCACCTGGAGGTTGAACAATAAAAGCAAACCTTTCATTGGTTGCTGTGAGTTACTTCTTAGGCGCAAATTTGGCCAGTGTTTATAAATGAGCCCCATGTTTTATTGTAGTCAAATATTGCGTCTAGCAACAAGGAACCGCAACGTGTAGGTCAATTATCTGGGGCTTACTAGAGCTCCTGAGTTAAGGGAATTGCCACATGGTCTAACTACTCACTCACACTGTTTGCTGGGGAACTAATGATTTTCAATGCACTACAGACTTATATATAGAATACTAATAGATACTATGGAATACTAATAACCATTTTAGGACTCACGTCTTATAAGGGGTCTTGACTAGTGATGAGAAAAATTTGACACCCATAGGCTCCAATGGAAGAATGAAATGATGAGCGTCAAAAAAATGTTGAGGCAAATAGACTTTAATGCATTTCAGCTAACTTATAATGACATATAATGACCACAGTACAGTACGACCACCTCTTTTCTCCTTCTTTTTATGTTTATGTGTAGCGATTGGCGAATTTGTCCCATTTCGCTTCGCCAAAAAATTACCAAATTTCCCTAGAAAGTCGCGAAATGGCAAAAGATTCAGGAAACACATATTTTGACACCTGTGTCAATTCTGACACTCGTGTTAATTTCGACGCCGGCGTTAAAGTCAATGGACCTCCGAATAATGTTGGCGCGCGTCAGTTTTGATGCAAGCAACTTTTCTGACGCTCGTCTAATTTTCGCCAGCGAATTCTCACTGCCGTTTTGTGAATTTATTCACCTGCAATGAAACGCAGAAATTCACTGTGAATTTTATTTGCCCGTCACTGTTTATGTGAAATACCAATTCAGCACCTTCTAATATTTGGTTATGAGACTTCATAATGAGGTGGATCAATATAGGTATATTAGTTGTATAAGAAAAATTATATGATAGTATGAACGACTACATTTTAAATGATACTTCTGGATCCATAAAAAATTGCCTTGGTTTATTGTTTAACTTATACCTCCTGTCCCCTTAATCAGCTAATCAGTCCCCTTTCCCAATAGGCAGCCATGATATTTATGAGTGTGACATCAAGAGTGAATGGACCCATGCTCAAAGGCCTCCATATTTTAGTTTTTCTTTACTGTATATACAGAAATGGGGACTGAGTTAGATTTGGGTAAGCT
Source organism: Xenopus laevis (assembly GCF_017654675.1). NCBI lineage: Eukaryota > Metazoa > Chordata > Amphibia > Anura > Pipidae > Xenopus > Xenopus laevis. The sequence continues at coordinate 128,317,885 of NC_054377.1, read as the reverse complement.
TCTCTAAAGAATTGGTTTTCAAGAGAAATTTCAAAGGCAGAAAGAATAAGAGAAAGTAGGATAATACATGGTAGAGAATTCCAGAAAAGGCGTGTATGTGAAGAGGTAATGATTGAGGTATTAAGAAACAGGTCACTAGAGGACCGTTGTAGAAATTCATATATCTGTATATTATTCTGTGTAAGTATTATGGTCAAATTATTACTCACCAAGGTGATAACAAAATATCTTTATTGTGTGGAATTGTTACAAATTAAATGCAAAATACAAATAGTCAAGTCAATCTTACCCTTGACAGCCTAAAGTAAATAATCTGTATGCATAAGTAGAAGTATAAAGTTCAAGGGGCCGATTCACTAAGCTCGAGTGAAGGATTCGAATTAAAAAAATTCGAATTTCGAAAAATCGTTCGACTATTCGACCATTCGATAGTCGAAGTACTTTCCCTTTAAAAAAAACTTCGACCCCCTACTTCGGCAGCTAAAAGCTACCGAAGTCAATGTTAGCCTATGGGGAAGGTCCCCATAGGCTTGCTAACCTTTTTTTGATCGAAGGATTTTCCTTCGATCGTTGGATTAAAATCGTTCGAATCGTTCGATTCGAACGATTTAATCGTTCGATCGAACGAAAAATCCTTCGATCGATCGAACGTAGGATTAGCGCTAAATCGTTCGACTTCGATATTCGAAGTCGAACGATTTTAGTTCCCAGTCGAATATCGAGGGTTAATTAACCCTCGATATTCGACTATTGATGAATCGGCCCCCAAGGGTTTATTTATCAAAGTCTGATTTTATCTCAAGATTCTCTGCTGCAAACTCAGATCAAATCTGCTCAGGTTTTTAACATTTATTATTACATTTTCCCGAAAATTTGCTTTGCGGGGAAAAAAATCAGATTTTCAAGATTTTTTTTCTGATTTTTCACCAGAAAACTCAGATTTCTTATGTTTTTTGCCCAAAAACTTTGGGTATTGCACAAAACCTAGAGCACATCAAAAAATAATTGGGACTTCTCCCATTGACATGTATGCAACCTCGACAGGTCGACAGATGCCGGATTTTCTGATTCGGACTTTTCCATCCTCAAGGTTTAATAAATTCCAAAAAAAATCAAGATTTTTTTTAAAAGTCTGATTTTATTCAGAAAAAATCTAAAATTCTTCGTGATTTTTGCATTCGGAGTTTAGTAAATAACCCCCTATGTGTATATGAGGTGCACGAGATTTATCTAAGTGTGTGTGTCTGTATTTGTGTCTATCTCTCAGGGAGAGAGATCCTTCTGTCCCTCCAGGGAAGAAGAGAGCAAGAGAAAGAGATAACTTTGTGAGTATGTGCCTCCTTTAGTGGCTACAATCCAAAGTAGGGAAGAAGCACACAAGTTCAGCTAGGCAATGCCTTTAGCACATTTATTTGCAGAAGTATTGAACGCAAATAATACTTCTGCCAATAAATGTGCTAAAGGCATTGCCTAGCTGAACTGGTGTGCTTCTTCCCTACTTTGGATTGTTGCAGTGTTGGGCTTGGAAGCGGCCTGGGATATGGATGCACCTGGTAATATGAAGTAAGTGGTGTGTGGCAAATTCAAAAGTATTGCTGAACTGTAATGTCCTTCAGTGGCTAGGCACCCACCCTCCAAGTATCTATATAAGGCAAGAACATGTGTTCCAAAGCCCAGTTCTTCCCAAATTACTTACAAGTATGTGTGAGTAAGTAAGACAGGTGTACATACATTATTCTGTGGTCAGTATTACTTTTAAACTATGTCAGCCAATTTCTACAACTGTAACAAGTAGTTTAGTGAAAATCACTCGGAGAGATGTATTGTGAAGCAGCGTTATGTACTGCATTGAATGTCAGGGTCATTCGTTTGAATTTTATTCTGAAAGGTAGATGAAGAGAGTGCAGAGACTGCCAGAGTAGCATGGAAGAGGAGGAGCAGTTGCTGAGGTGTATAGGCCTGGTAGCAATATACATTATAGACTGGAGGGGTGACTTTATCTGGAGGAGTAGGCCAATTCATTTACAGTAATCAACACAGTGACATGATGAGAGAGTGAATAAGAAATTTGGTGGCATTTTGGACAAAAAATGCTCAAGGGCAGAAGGCTAACACAAAGGCACCAGCCCTGGGGAGATGGGGTGATGATGGAGTTGTTAACTATTATAGACACTTCTGGAATGTTATGTGTGTTGGATGGGGGAAGAAGAACCAGTTCAATGGGAATATAGTAAGCCATTTGTAGTATACACAGCCATTCTTAACTAACTGGTGCAGCCAACACTGCTCAAGAGGTTTCATCATGGCTGTGAAACTCATAAAAATGGTAAGCCCCAATTTACAATGTACCTGCCAAAAAGCTCCATCCACAAAAATAGTTACTCAGTTAAGCATATAGTAAAATAATGAAATGATAGAATAAATTGATTACAGTTCACTTGGAATAACAGTGAAGAATGAAACTTTCAAATATGTAATGGCAAAATGAAAGAATAAAAAAAATGTAATGCTCACCTGTTTAAAAGCAAAAATTATTGGCTACTGTGACTTTCATTACATATGGGAATAGGAAAAGTAACCATAAAAGTTCATAGAGAGGGATTTGTTGAATAAGCATTGGTTATAACGTATTGCATCATTAAGCTCCTATTTCTAATTGGGCCAGTGTTGTTAGTGGAGTACCGCAGGGCTCTGTACTAGGTCCTTTGCTTTTCCACTTGTTTATTAATGACCTGGAGGTGGGCATTGAAAGTACTGTTTCTATTTTTGCAGATGATACTAAATTGTGCAGAACTATAGGTTCCATGCAGGATGCTGCCACTTTGCAAAGTGATTTGTCTGGGAAACTGGGCAGCAAACTGGAAAATGAGGTTCAATGTTGATAAATGCAAGGTTATGCACTTTGGCAAAAATAATATAAATGCAAGTTATACACTAAATGGCAATGTGTTGGGAGTTTCCTTAATTGACTTTAAGGAAATTAATTTCATTAACTGTCTGGGCAGTGTCATTCTGTGGCTACTAAAGCAAATAAAGTTTTGTCTTGCATAAAAAAGGGCATTAACTCAAGAGATGAAAACATAATTATGCCTCTTTATATGTCCCTGGTGAGGCCTCATCTGGAGTATGCAGTTCAGTTTTGGACTCCAGTCCTTAAGAGGGATATAAATGAGCTGGAGAGAGTGCAGAGACTAAGTGCAACTAAATTGGTTAGAGGGATGGAAGACTTAAATTATGAGGGTAGACTGTCAAGGTTGGGGTTGTTTTCTCTGGAAAAAAGGCGCTTGCGAGGGGACATGATTATACTTTACAAGTACATTAGAGGACATTATGGACAAATAGCAGGGGACCTTTTTACCCATAAAGTGGATCACTGTACCAGAGGCCTCCCCTTTAGACTAGAAGAAAAGAACTTTCATTTGAAGCAACGTAGGGGGTTCTTCACAGTCAGGACAGTGAGGTTGTGGAATGCACTGCCGGGTGATGTTGTGATGCTGATTCAGTTAATGCCTTTAAGAATGGCTTGGATGATTTCTTGGACAGACATAATATCAAAGGCTATTGTGATACTAAACTCTATAGTTAGTATAGGTATGGGTATATAGAATTTATCTGAGAGTAGGGAGGGGTGTGTGTATGGATGCTGGGTTTTCATTTGGAGGGTTGAACTTGATGGACTTTGTCTTTTTTCAACCCGATTTAACTATGTAACTAAGAGATAAATGAACAGGTTATTTGCTGACAATACTGTCAGATTGTTTGCCAGATCAGGTCAAAAATAAGGGACCATTTTAGAGAATCCGGTTAGAAAAGCTGCACTCGTAGCACTGAATTTAAATGCAATTTGATTGCAATATATGCAACCCAGCAATCTGGTAAAATTATAGTAGTCAAAAGCATATCTTACAGTCATCAACCAGTCATCAACCAGTAAAAAAAATGTAAAAGCCTGAAATGTTTTTGCAGATTCTAAAGGTAAATGGGATACGCTGCAATAAAAATGTTTTGCCTATGTATTATTTTTACAAATTGTATTTTCTGGTTGGAATCATCTTGTTATCATGGGTTGTTTGTCAGACACGTAAACACAAAGCCTCATTTACCCTTTCTTGTGATTTTCCCTGGTGTGACTACAATAATAATTTCACAGTGCTGATCTGTAGTTTTGTATAGATGTATTTTGTCAGAATAAATACAGAAATGTCCCATTTACCTGCCATCAGTTGCAAGTAACCTGAAATTCAGAATTATCCATGTCTTCTTCAAATAATATATCATTTTTGAGGCATTGCAGCTTTCATGCAAAATGAAGGCTATTTTCACTGTACAAACATCCTCGATATTCTCAATTCGTGAACCATGTTATGTGACAGCTGTAGATTTCCCCTGTTTTATGTACCTGTAGTTTCAGCAGATGCTGACTGCACAGATTAAAACTCAAAGCATAACAAGATATATTGCACATTATTACACAGGTCCATGTTGAAAAAACTCAGATAAATAAAACAAACCGTACGTTCACCAGCTACACATTGGGTTTGATTGCCAAGACAACCCTTTAGCCAAGGGATTGGGCCATGGTAGAAATGAAAAATGCACTGGCACTCAGAGAAAGTTCAAGTATAAAAAGTAAAAAATAATCAATTTTACTAATAATAGTCAGCAAAAAGTCTTAAAAGAACAGTTCAGTGTGAAAATAAAAACTGGGTAAATAGATAGGCTGTGAAAAATAAAAAATGTTTCTAATATAGTTAGTTAGCCAAAAGTGTAATGTATAAAGGCTGGAGTGACTGGATGTCTAACATAATAGCCAGAACACTACTTCCTGCTTTTCAGCTCTCTAACTCTGAGTTCAGCTGGCCATAAACGCAAAGATCTGATCGTACAAATCATCATACGATTGGACTTCCCCATCTCCTGACCTGCCACTAACCATTGCGATCAAATAAAGTAGAAAAGAACAGATCAGCCGATGTTCTGCCCCTAACAGCAATCATAACAAAAGCTAGTGACAGTCTCCCTCTGAAAATCATACGATAGGCAATACATAATATATATATAATAATAGTCTATTATTTTTGGCATTTTTGTGAAAACACACAACATTTTTTTCTGTTAGATACAATACAATATATCCGAGCAAACAGGCAGTAGCTGTGAAGAGAGACTGGAATATGAGTAGTAGGCAGACTGAATAGAAATACTGTATAAGAAAAAGTAGCAATAATTGTAGCTTCACAGAACGGTAGAGTTTTTGGCTGCTTGGGTCAGTGGCCCTCAGTTGAGAGATGGAAAGAGACAGAAGATGAAGGATATAATTCAGAATCAATAAAAAATGAAGACCAGTTGAAATGTTTCATCACATATTTATGGGGTTATTTATCAAAACCCGAATTTTTCTCATTCTTTTCTGAAATATACTCCGATCAAATCTGCAGTTTTCCCCTTATTTATCAATACATTTTCCCAAAAAAATCCAGTTATGAAAAAAAATGATAAGTTGGTGAAAACTGTATTAATTTTTTGGATTTTTGCCTGAAAACCACAAAATCTTCGAATTATTGCACAAAACCCATTGCAGATCAAGATATTTTCGGGACTTTTCCCATTTACTTATATATAATCTCCGCAGTTCTGAGATGCCGGATTTTTGGATTCTGACTTTTTCCATCCTCGGGGTATAAAAAATCCCGAAAAGTTTGAGGTTTTTTTTTTCACTAAAAATTCAGATTTTATTGAGGAAAAAAAATCTAATTTTTTTTTTAGTTTTTGGCATGTGGGTGTCAATAAAAAATCCAGAAAAGTTTGAGGTTTTTTTTCACTAGAAACTGATTTAATTGAGTTTTTGGCATGCGGATGTTAATACATAGCATATGTATCATTCTCCTCAATTCGTTTCGCTAATGTTCATGGGTCAGTTTTACAACTGACATCACATCTCAACCATTGTGAATTAATTGTGGTATGTCCAGGCAATAATTCTAGGAGATAATGAACCTTGGGAAACAGCTTACATAGAATGTTTTATTCTTGGATTTTACTGAACTTTATTCAATAACGTTTATAGGCCAAGTTTATTAATATTTAAAATTACATTTTTTTTGTTTTGATTCATTTTTCCTTGAATAAATTACTAATTCAAATTTCCAAATATTAGAGATTTATTAAGTGAAAATAACTCAAAAATGAAAAGCTGGCCAATGGGTACTGTATTAGCAAAAACTCTTTTCTAATTCAAGTTTTCAAGACTAATCCAAAATGTTTTTTAAATATACAGTATAAGCTCTCATTTGATATTTTTTTTGATGATTTTCAAACTTGAAAATGTGATTTTTAACAAATCTGGATAATTAAAATATAAGAATTTTCAGCAGCCTATTCTGAATGCTCCTGATCCTATTACATCTCAGTAGCAAAGCATATTTAGGTCTTTTTAGTTAATTTTAATGCCATTTTAAAAATATTTTATACACTTTTATTAATATCATTATTGTGTATCAGCAGACAGTAATTACTATTTTAACAGGCTGCTACATTATTTGTATATATAGATAGATATGGTACCTCTGTATATTATTTTTATTCTTATTTAAATATTTAAATTGCAGAATTCTCATCTTCTAATACTGTTGAAATCAGTGATCATATAAATTAATGAACACCAAAACTATTTTAATTAAAATTAAATATGATTTTATGTACACAGTAAAATAGAGAAAGACTAATGGGATTGATTGGGTATGAAATGGAAATGGATTTAATAATTTAATTTGAACCATGGGGTAAGATTTAAATAACTAATGTTACTGTCCTTAAATAAAATTTTGTGGTTTTTGATATTGTGTATTAACTTTCAATGATTGTCACTTTTTTATAGCATTTGAAAGGGACTGTTATGAATAAGCAATATATTTGTTGCTCACAGAAAGGGGCCGATTCACTAACTTCGAGTGAAGGATTCGAAGGTAAAAAACTACGAATTTCGAAGTTTTTTTTGGGCTACTTCGACCATCGAATGGGCTACTTCGACCTTCGACTACGACTTCAAATCGAAGGATTCGAACTAAAAATCGTTCGACTATTCGACCATTCGATAGTCGAAGTACTGTCTCTTTAAAAAAAAACTTCGACCCCCTAGTTCGGCAGCTAAAAGCTACCGAAGTCAATGTTAGCCTATGGGGAAGGTCCTTCTTTTTTGATCGAAGGATATTCCTTTGATCATTGGATTAAAATCCTACGAATCGTTCGATTCGAAGGATTTAATCGTTCGATCGAAGGAATAATCCTTCGATCGTACGATCGCAGTATTTGCGCTAAATCCTTCGACTTCGATATTCGAAGTCGAAGGATTTAAATGCCTAGTCGAATATCGAGGGTTAATTGACCCTCGATATTCGACCCTTAGTGAATCAGCCCCAAAGTGTCATTTATTTATAGCCAGCATAACTATAAATACTGGAAAGTGGTCCAGCAGGAAAATAGTGTGCCTTCAACACCATTTTTACAAGTCAACCTTACAACTAACTGAATATTGCAATTTGAACTATATTCTACTGATCTCCGAAACACTTTTGACTGTATCTTCTAAGTCTATAACCCTTTAGATAAATCTGGAGAACTTTTAATGGTCATACAAAATTATAGACGGTGCACTACGGGAGTTGGAGAGACTAACAATTTAGGGTTATCCACCTAGATTATTGCACAATATATCAGAAGATTCTGAATTCTCAGATGGTATAATTTTTCTTGGAATACTAAGAGCATAATGTTGACATTTTTCATTACACCTGGTTAGGTCCATGACACATTTAAATTAAATATAGTGATGAACCTGCAGATTAGATATCAACGATTCTCTTCAATTTGTTTACTAATAACTTACCTTTTGACTTTTCTGACAAAATACTAGATTTCCTCTTTTAATTAATGGCAGCTACTTGCAAATCAATTTACTTATATTGGATTATGGCAAGAGAGGATGCATTCAATGCATTAGGGCAGTGATCACCAACCAGTGGCTCGTGAGCAACATGTTGCTCCCAACCCTTTGGATGTTGCTCCCAGTGGCCTCAGAGCAGGTGCTTTTTTTTTTAATTCCAGGCTTGGAGGCAAGTTTTGGTTGTATAAAAACCAGGTGTACTGCTAAATAAAGCCTCCTTTAGGCCACCTGTTCACATGGGGACTACAAAAAATCCAATCACAGCCCTTATTTGGCACCCCAGGGACTTTTCTCATACTCATGTTGCTCCCCAACTCTAATTCCATTTGAATGTGGCTTACAGGTAAAAAAAAGTTTGGGGACCCATGCATTAGGGGATGAACTATCATACCTACATAATCTGTGTCTACAAGCTGCTATAAGATACAAAGTTGGGGATCAATCTTCGATAAAACAGTTTAAACAAAGGTGGACAATTTACGTTGGATGACAAAAAAAAACAATTCATCCAGAAATTCAGTTGTTGGCTGAAAACTTAGTAACACTGAGCTAAATATATTTTTGTTAATAAACCATTCACATTATTATTTATCTACCTAATAAACGATCTTGGCTAGAGAGCTTTTGGTTCAATTGTCAAGTACAATGATAGTAAATGAGAAACAGGTCAAATGTTTACCATAACAAGTTTATTGTTAATCTCGAATATTATGGGGCCGATTCACCAAGGGTCGAATATCGAGGGTTAATTAACCCTCGATATTCGACTGGGAATTAAAATCCTTCGACTTCGAATATCGAAGTCGACGGATTTTAGCGCAAATAGTAGGATTATTCCTTCGATCGAACGATTTTAATCCAACGATCGAAGGAATATCCTTCGATCAAAAAAACTTAGGAAAGCCTATGGGGACTTTCCCTATAGGCTAACATTGAGTTCGGTAGCTTTTAGATGGCAAACTAAGGGGTCTAAGTTTTTTCTTAAAGAGACAGTACTTCGACTATCGAATGGTTGAATAGTCAAACGATTTTTAGTTCGAATCCTTCGATTCGAAGTCGAAGTCGTAGTCGAAGGTCGAAGTAGCCCATTAGATGGTCAAAGTAGCCCAAAAAACACTTCGAAATTCGAAGTTTTTTTACTTCGAATCCTTCACTCGAAGTTAGTGAATCGGCCCCTTAATGTTCTTTCTGCCAAGGGATTCCTCAATTCAGTTTTAACACATGTGCCTTAGGTGTGGTAACATACTGTATATGTAACCTCATGTTCCTATAGAGATGCCATACATTGTTCCAGATCTTTGGATAATTTTATCTATTCCTTGTAAAACCAGAGGAGCGATACCATCCAGTGTCCCCTTAAAGGGTTATAGCATGACAATTGAAGACAATGATATTCATGGGGGAATTCAATATTTAAGGGGCTTTTTTCCAAATGAAAACATACATATAAGAGCTTAGATTCAGTTCTATTTTTACACAAATTTGCAGAAGTTTTGGTATTTGGCCAGATCCATTATTATACAATGTAGTGTCTTTTCCATAACTTGGTTCCACCAAATCTGGCAGGAATGGAGCTGTTTCTCGAAAGAAAATCTCAATGAGTATCTCACCCATTGGAACAATGTCCATTTTTGCATGGAAATGCTTTCTTCCTTTAGTGATACAGGTATGGGATATCTTATCCAGAAACCCATTATCCAGAAAGCTCCAATTGAATTCAAATCGAATTTGACTAATCTTGAATTGAGTCTTTTCTCCAAAAAAACTTGAATGGTAGGAAGGCTATTAACATCTTCAAATGGGTCACTGAACTTCTGCCATTGACTTATACGTGAACTCTGCAGGTTTTAGGTGGTGAATAGTTGAATTTGAGTTGTTTCCAGGGTCCAGGTATGATAAATCTCTAATTTAAATTCAAGTTTGGATTATTCCCAACTCAAAAATGTGAATTTACAATTCGAACATTAATAAATCTGCCCATAAATGTTTAAATGATTTTTAGCAGGAATAAGGCATAGTGATCCCAATTTTGGAATGATCTCGACTGAAAAAACCACAGCACCTAAGCATTTTGAAGTTGCATTTTGAAGATGCATTACAGGTATAGGGCCTGCTATACAAATTCTCAGGACCTGAGGTTTTCTGAATAAGGGATCATTCCATAATTTGGATCACTATACCAAGTCTGCTAAAAATCATTTAAAAAATAAATAAACCCTATAGAATTGTTTGGCCTCCAATATGGATTACTTAGTTGGTATCCAGTACAAGGTACTGTTTTATTATTACAGAGAAAAGAAATAAAAGGGGAGCTGTCTAGATAACAGGTTTCCAGATAACAAATTCCATGCCAATTTATGCAAATACAAACATAAAAACTGTCAAAATGTAACAGGTTCTCTTGAAAAAAATTATATGTATAGTATACACTGTGAATGTCACAAAATCTACTTTTACTCAGGAACAGCAAGCATTTTAGCTAAGTTTTTCCCATTAACATGATAATCATGTATCCCATTCAGGTTCCGGAAATCTTTCAAAAACGGAATGATTGCAAGTCAATCCAAAAATAATTTTGTTATTGTTTCAGGCTGCTCCAATCTACACCAGTCTGAGAAGAATCTCTGGCAGCTCGTTATAAATACCTCATTACTAGGAAAATCAATTCCTGCTGTAATTTGTATCTCTGTTTTATCCAGGAGAAGCCTTTGGCTACTGCTATTCCATTGGCTTATATTAGACAAAACAACTTGATATCCTACTGTAGACAAACATTAATTTAATGCTGATTTATACAACATGGCACTCTGTTTATTTAATCACAAGCCGCTTCTACTGCTGATAGAATAAAAAATGTCATCAAAGCAGGATTCCTGTTGCTTCTCTGTATCTGCTATAATATAGGAAGAGTTAATAGCATATGTGCTTGTCAGATTGAAGTTTGTCATTTTTTGTCTTCATTAATACGTGCGGTTCCTGTGCGTTACATGAGTCTGTGTGTGTAGGTGGCACAGAGAGAGAGGCAGTCAAGCAAGTACAAGTATCGAAGGTGTGTTTACCAAACAGTAGATGGTAAACTCTAAAATAAATCCTTGCTTGTTTGCTAATATTCCACATTCTCATAACTTCTGCAAAGACAAGAGAGATAATTTCCTCAGCTCCAGAACGCTTCTCTTGTATGAGCACATGCGCTATCTCCTGAAACAGTGACAGAAAAGCAGTGGGAATTTAATAAGCCTTGTGACAAAGGGAGTAATAATCATGAAACAAGATACAGGCAGGCAGGAATTAAGTTTATTTATTGTATATATATAAAACCAGGATTCAATCCATCTTCCAGCCATATTTACACCTGCATTTTGGGTTAGTTTTGGCAAGTGTTCTACACAGGAACAACTACAGAGGCTGCAGTGATTTCAAGTAGAACTGGAACTTTCAGAGATGTCTCTTATGGGCAGTAGAGAAAGGCCCATCAGACAATGAGGGATATTAGGGTTGATAACTGTTATTAAAATAAGGTGACACATTGTGTGTAGCATAAGGTGTGCAAGTACCTTTATTTGTCAGACTTGCCGAACCGGGAGGAACCACTGACGTTGAGGAAGACAACCCTTACACAAGTGCAACCCCCAATTAAGGACAGAGGGAGGCTAGTGAAGGTGAGGTATGGGAGCCTGTGAATCTAGCAGGATGCACCAACCTGTGGAGAAGGTTCAGGTGCCGGATAACGTGACTGCGAAGGAGTACAGAGAAATACGGGATTAGCGCAGCAGAGAGCAGGGAACTGTAGTCACAGAAGAGAGGTTCTCAGTAAGCACCTTGGCGTCAGCCATAAACAGGTCCTGGTGTGGGAGCCGGCAGGTATGAATGTCTGCTCTGGTGATGATGGTAGGCCACCTAACCCCGTAACACAGAGAGATCAGGCAGGTGTCCCAGTTGACAAATCGAAGACCACAAGGCTGGATACAAAGGGGTTGATTCAGAGCGTGGTCAGTCAGGCAAGCAGGGTTGGCAACAGTAACTCAAAGTCTATACGGGGTGCCAGGGGTTCATGCAAGAGAATGGTTGGCAACAGTGAATCGAATTCAAGCAGGGTTCCAGGGGTTAATACAGCAGAATAGTCGAGAGACAGGAGCAAAGTCAAAGCCAGGTTCAGTAGAATTAGAAAAGTCACTTATTCAAAGGGTAGCCAGGAAAAACGTCCGAGCACTGGGAAGCCCTCTGCACCAAACTAAAAGGTGTCACCTGCATCATCACGCTGCGCCACCCGGATCCCTGGAGCCAGCGCCATGACGCCCTCGTTGTGACGTCACTGAAACGCACAGTGCTGTTGCTGGAACGCACTGGACCTGCTGGAACGCACTGGACACGCTGACGGGACCCAGCAACACCGGTAAGCTCCTTTTTTTGGATAATGTTAGCCTACCTTGCCCTAAATATTTTTAATGGTATTGCTGAAAGTCCTCATCTATATATATATATATATATGCATGGTTGGTAACTGTGGCATATAGGTATGCTTTGAATATACAGTATATCCACCATTAATTCTTTAAGTAAGAGTTAATAACCCTCATTTTAGGCTTTAAGGAAGGGCTACAACTCTACCAATGGCATCTCAAAACCTTTGCTTTTAAAACAGATTTTATTGTATTTAATGCAAAGTGAAGCTCCTCAGTTTAACCGCCATTAATTGCATGCTTCTAATATCACATAGGTTTTTTGCCGGTTCCATAAATATTCATCTTAGCGACACAATGTCTACAGAACAATTCAGATAGTAAGGAACCCCGAAATTCAAAGGCTCAGTTATTTTTCAACTCCATTAAAGAGGGAATGCTATATACATTAGGCAAGTTCACAGAATGAGGTTTTCCTCGAGGAAGAAAAAGAGCAATACAATATTGTACAGTAAACAGTCCTATTCTTCTCAGTAGACAGCGGGTAGAGACCATGGCTTGAAATCCTCTTGTAACAAGGTCACCCCTAACTGGTAGGCTTCCACCCAGGGCTCCAACTGCGAATAAAGCATGATGCATGTGTTTGCAATGAACCAAAGCAAACGTTTTTTTTAGCAGCTTCACAGGGGTAGACCGTAGTCATAGTTGACCAGGAACTTACTGATAAGTTAATGAGTTATTCACACTGGAAATCCTCACAATTCCTGTCACACATACTCCCTCACACTCACACACCGTGTCTCTGGGCCTGAAGACTCCGTTAGGACTTGTGGACCAAGGAGGAAACACCAGTCCAACACAGTTCAAGGTATCCGATAAGGGAGAAGAGTAGTCAAGTCCAGGCAAATGGGTCAATGCAAGCAGAAAGGTTCAAAGTCGAATTAACAGACCGAGTTCAAAACACAGGAATCAGCAATATCAAGGAATAAGACGCACACAGGAACACACAAAGTAGAACCTATTATTGGGCAAGGTCTGCAATGTTCTGGCGTCTTTTATAGGACTAGCTGGCGTCACGACGCTGCTTCCATTCTGATGTGCTGACGATGCGCACGTTTGGGGCATTGGCGACATCTTGGAAAAGAGGAGCGGATTGGCGGTAAGTATTCCTTACAGTCTAACTGAAGCCTACAGTCAGAGTGCTGTTAACTGTTAAAGGCTTCATCTGAGCCCTCTCCCAATGTCTCTCCCTCTTCCTTTCTGTGGTGTCTGCATACAGTGCCAAAGTTTCCACCGGATTGCTGGCCACAACAGTCCCACTAGGCTGCCACTAAACTAGTGCTGTTTCCTGTTTGGCGCACAATCGCCCTGGGGCAGCACCATCTAGACTCCTCGTTGGGATGCAGATTGTCCTTGCTCGCTAGCCCTTCTAACTCTTGCTCCTGGTGTGAGCTACTTATAATCCACTACCTAACTACTTATTCCTAGCAAGGATCAAGTAGCCACCTGGTCTGGCTCAGTATGTCTATCTCTCCTGTAGGTGGTGTTAGGCCAAAGAGCAAGTGCACTTCCTTATATAGGCGTCTGCTGGGGAATACTGCTGCAGGCCAACCTTAAGGGTTGATGCACTTTACCTCCTTACACTCCCTTTACCTTCTTTTTTTATTTTAAAATTTAAAATTTAAATATCATGGGCAAAAGCTGTATATTAAGACCTGCATTTTACAGTTAGCTTATTTTCTTTATGTTAAGAGTGCTTGAAGCAAAGAAGAGTAGCTACAGGAGAAAACCTCGGGAGAAGATTGAGAATCGTTGCAATGGGCCATTGAGACTTCTCTTAAATACAGGAAGGAAAGAATGGAGCAAAAGCATTCCTAATACTCTTACACTGCCAAGAATATATTGGTTTAAGAAGCTCAGATGATGATCACAGGCAGAGAACTCATGAACCAGACATAGAATCGCTAATACAGAGCTTCTTACATAATAATCACTCAAGGATATTTTCACTATCACAATACAATTTGCAGAATGATTGGCAATTTTGTGAAGTTATCCACTTGGCAGTAATTTAGCAGACAGCAAGCACGCTTGGCAATTCCCATTTTGCACTAGAATGTATAACAATGTTGAGAACAAGACATAATTGTCCTCTCCCAGGAGTATCTGAAGCAGTAAAACAACTATGTCTGCTCCTAGTAAGGAAAACAATAGACGGGAAGCAGCAACAGTTTATTTGTAGCCAGTGGCGTAAAAGATGGATCAGAAACTTCATAACACATAGGAGAGCTGTGTTGTAAGGAGTGGTTCTGGTGTTTCACACAGAGTATGTAAAAGGGGTACAAATTAAAAGTCTTACTGAGTCTAGAAAGGGAAACAACATTGAGTGAATTATAAAACTGCAATAACTTCAGAACCTAAAAAATATCCAGTTTGTCTTCAAAGGACATAGAGAGATTTTAACAGATTAGTTCAGTGTGTCATGAAGTCCACAGTCAGGCCAAATACATAATGTAGAAAAAGCATCTACGACAGGTCCTGGCGCATTTCATGTTAAATTAAGCACCTCTATCATGAAAGGTGCAAGGCTCTGTCAGAGATGTTTTTTCATTGAATATGTCTTCTACATAGTGATGGGCGAATCTCTCTCCCGTTTCGCTTCGCTAAAAAATTCGTGAACTTCCCGCAAAATTCGCAAATGGCGAAAAATGTGCGAAACAGCGAAAAATTTGCGAAAAATTGTTGAAACAGAAAGTTCACAAAAAATTAATGAAATTCGGCCGTTTTCACAAAACATTTGTGAAATTTGGACGTTTTCACGCAAAATCGAGCAATTCGAACCTTTTCACGAAAAAAAATCGAGCATTTCGAAAGTTTTCACTAAAAATCATGAAAATCGGAAATTGCTGCAGCCGAATTTTCGCGAGAGATTCGCGAATGTATTCGCCGGTGGTGAAATGCGGGGATTCGCTGCAAATTCGTACCTGGCTAATTTATTCGCCCATCATTAGTTGGCCTGATTGTGAATTTCGTAAGCACCCACTTTGTTTTTTAGAGTTAATGTATTAATTATAATATTAATAAATAAGATAAAATCGTGAGTGGAAGTAGAGCTTGGTTAAAAATATAAAATACATTTGAGTTTTAGTAAATAACCCTTAATGTTAGTGGAGAACACCGTTTTTAACATCTATTTGTTGCTGTACATTGTATCTTCAGAAATTTTATTTACATAGCAACATATTTACAGAATGATATGTCCAACCAAATATGAGCAAGAAAAACAAAAACAAATCCACTCAACAATGCCTCAGCTCTTCTAATAGTACTTTGCTGGATGCAGGGGAAAACCGAGTGCTTCTATTTCTGTTTTAAAAGTTTTATTGGGTTGTACATAAACAATCAAAATATAACATTGGTCAACTGAAGGATTATAAAACAAACTAATACAGTTTAGAGAGTTACAGTAGGTTTCCTAGAAGAATGCTAATTAGCCATTTGATGATGGAGAATACACCTAAGCTGTAATTAGAGCTGAGTGAGAACAGAGTGCTTCTAAAGACGTGCTCCTGTATAAAGTTTTTACTATACAGTTGGGAGCCTGGATTTAATGGAACCATAACCAAACTCACAGGAAAATTAATAATAATACATAATTTTTCATAATTAAGAATAGTAATTTTTTGAAGCCCAGAGAGGACCACATAACCTCTAGACCATAGACTCTTTTCTTCAGTTCATTAAGACCCTATTAATTAACAACTGGATACTACTGCTTGGATGGCAGAGCAAATTATTGCCTTTGAAATAAATCTATACTTTGAGAGGCATTATACTGATTTTTAACCCCTGAAGAGGTCACTGATAGTAACGATTTGAATCCTGTGAATGTACCTGGAAGAGAAATGAATCCTCCTAATATACAGATATTTGCTATTGATGCCTGTAAATATTGTAAGTGCATTATATTCATATTAAATAAATCTATATTGAAGAGATTACACTAAGGAGCACACACTTCTTGCTATTTAATGTTTGCTGTCACAAAATGCAGTGGGGAGTTAACTGATGGAAAAGCATTAGAGCACGTGCTTCAGCTGAGCTGCACTATGCACTAACACCCCATAGGAAGTGAATGCTTTGAGCAGTCATATGCATTCTGATGAATCAATACCTATATGTCAGAACTAGTGATGGGCGAATTTATTCGCCAGGCACAAATTCGCTGCGAATTTGTGTGATTCACCGCCAGTGAATAAATTCGCCGGAGTCAAAATCTGTCATAGGAAACTCGCATCCTGTTTTAATTAATCTACCATTATAAAAAAGTTCATTATAAAACAGAATTGCAGACAGTTCGCAAGTAAAATTATGAGCAGGATTCTCATCTTAATTAGAAATCATAAGGGGATATTTCTGGGTATTTTAGACAGGTCATGTGCTAATGTGCTATAAACTAAACAGGGAACCTATCACGGCTAAATTAATAGAGTTGTTGCTCCTGACACTTTGGGGGTTATTTATCAAAGGCTGAATTTATCTCAGTATTTTCTGAAAAAAACTCTGACCAAATCCGCACAGATTTTTTCCCTTATTTATTAAAATAATTTTCAGAACATTTTGTTTGCTGTAAAAAAAAACCGAAATAATTGTAAAAAAAAAAACAAATCGTACAAATTTTTCAGATTTTCCACCCGAAAACTCAGATTTTTTTCAGATTTTTGTCCGAAAACCACAACATTTTGAGATTATTGCACGAAACCCAGCGCAAATCAATATATCTTCAGGACTTTGTCTTCTATGCAACCTTGGCAGGTTTGAGAAACCGGATTTTAAGATTCTGACTTTTTCTATCCTTGGGGTATAATAAATCCTGAAAAATGTGTGGGTTTTTTCGGGTTTTTGGCATTCGGAGTTTAGTAAATAACCCCCTTGATTGAACTTCATTAACCTATAAACCCCCATATGTGAGAAAAGGCACTAAGTTTGCCCATGAGCAGTAACCCATAGCAACCAATAAGATGTTTGCTTTTAAACAGATGACCAGTAAATGCAACCTGCTGATTGGTTGCTATTCATTACCGCTCCTGGGCAAACGTAGTGCCTTTTATTTCATAACTCCCTTAGGGTCTTTTTACATGTTCTAATAACATTGAATTTCATAAATGAGAAAAGTTAGCATTCTACTAAGATCTACTGATCCGCTGCTTCAGACCAAAACAGAAATGTATGTCTATGAAGGTTTTCATTTATCCAGGTTGTGGTATATCTAGTTGTAGCGCTATAATAAATTGAGTGACGCCGTCTCTATTATGAGCTAACTTTCAAATATTTGTGCCAAGGATGAGATCTTTCCCTTCAGAAAATAAGCCCTCACAACGGTATGGAGTCATGGTGTAATGCAACTGTAACAGTGTGCCAATGCACAAGAATTGGGCGCCAGATGTTCTTTATGCTTAACCAAGCAACTTATTTATTTACAAGGTCAATCCACAAAGGAGCATATAGAGAACATATAATACAAAGGATAGCATTATACTATTATAGAGTATCAGAATATCAGAGAACACTTGATCCCTGCAGGCTAGCGAACAGTTACAGCTGTAGGTAAGCAGCAATTTTGAAGGTACCCCGGCTTTCAGCCTTTTCCCTAAGTGGAACCCAGGAGACCTACTAGATCCCTGGCATCTGTACACTTAAGGTGGCCATACACGGGCCGATAAAAGCTGCCGACAGACCGAGTCGGCAGCTTATTGGCCCGTGTATGGGGGCCCCCGACGGGCTTCCCCGATCGAGATCTGGCCGAAAGTCGGCCAGATCTCGATCGGATGGGATTAAAAATCCCGTCGGATCGCGGCCGCATCTGTTCGTTGATGCGGTCCCGCGATCCGACCGCCCGTTTGGAGAACGCTAGGATCCGATCGTTGGGCCCTAGGGCCAACGATCGGATCAGCCCGATATTGCTCACCTCAAGGTGGGCATATCGGAGGGAGATCCGCTCGTTTGGCGACATCGCCAAACGAGCGGATCTATCCGTGTATGGCCACCTTAAGTCCCTACTTCTGGGCAATTAGTACCTGGGAACTGGGAATTACAGTGCAGTGCCTCCACCTCGGGAACACTGAGGAACACACCTCAGGGGAATTCCACTAGGAATAATTAAACACACACAGTTTGCAAATGAAACAAATATAAACTTTATATACAGTAAACTGCAGTAAAACTTGGGCAAACTAATACACCATGCACCCCTACACTGGGGACACGTGGGACACTACCTAAATCACTATTATGTACTTAACTGTTGCTCCAACACAGTCCTTTTTAATATCAAAGTCCCATCCTCCGGAAGGGGTCAATAACCACATAGTTCAAATGAAATGTCCCTTCCCCAGAGCTCTTATTCCCCAGGTAGTGTTACCATTTCCCAAAAGTACCTCTCCCTTTGGAATTTAGCAGCAGCACCCACACAGCAAGTGGGACGTCTTCACTTTGGGGCCCCACGCTTGTATCCTTGCCAGTATCCTCCCTTGGGTGGCTCACTCACCGGGGTGCTCTCAGAGGCAGTCACACTGGAGATTATAGGCAGCTCTGCAACAGGATCAATTTCAACAGTGGCACCTTTCTCCTTCTGAGTTTCTAGCAGCTTGGCAAGGGACAGCTAAATCTGTACCTCCACAGATTCCACAGATTTTATAGCTTCTCTGTACTTGACAGTTTTACAGCTACTCATTCTGGCTCTCTTCAGCTGTCTGGGAGACCCCATACATTTGGCTCCAAATTCAGGCACACTCTCTCTCCCAAGGATGCACTGGGGTATCCAGCCAATCGGATCGCTCTCCAGCCTGTAACTGGGCTGGATGATGTCACAGGCAGAAAAACAGGGTAGGGATTCCTCTTGTCCCCTACATTATGCCGATACTATTTTTTTATGTAGCAGTGCAGATACAGCAATAAGCAGTGCCACCAAAGAATAAAAAAGAAATAAAATAGTGACACAGAACATGACTCCATGTACTGTAAATAGAAGGATGTTAAAGTCAATGGAGACTTTTTGCTTAACTCATATAATTCATGTGTGTTTGTGTTTTTAGCAACATATATGTCACAGCAGATGGAGAATATCTCTTACATAATAATTCTGGTGTAAATACAATGCAAGATGCAATTCTCTTTGTCCCTTTGTTAAGCTACTGATTATGATGGCTCTGGTGCTTATTAGACATACATTTATATGCTGCCATAGTCCCTTTCCCTAAAACTGTGGCATCTCCACAAGATAGTGTAAATAATAACTTTGCTGGTATTAATTATTTACTGAATCTTACCCTAATTAGATTGGACATAAAGTGACTCATTGCCATACCTGAAGTTTTCTAGAAAGTAAACGGCATTCTTTTGTCTCCAACACAACACAAGACATATAAGACTTCTGGTGGTCCAGTTAGCCTTCCATGATTACATTAAATCCTTCAGTAAAGGGATGTATAATGTCTTCAGATCCAAGCCCAATTTATTTGTAGATATGAATTGAAGTTACTTCTCCAAAACTGGACAATAAAGGAAGAAAATAAATACTTGTCTGTATGTTAATGCTTGTAACATAAGAAGAAAGTTCTGATGAGCCCAGCTGCAGTTCATAATCAGCATCTTCCCGCTGGCTTCATACACAATCCAGCCCTATGTACACCATGGGCAAGTGGCCCAGTAATTTGCATCAGCTGGAACCTTCCTCACAATCAAAGCAGCCCACTGTCTGAACCTCCCACACCACACAGGGTTGGAAGAGCCAGCCACCTGCATAATGGTGATAAAAGTAATAAAGGCACCTGCCAGTACATGAAACAAAACAGCATTTTTTGACACAGTAAATGTGTGAGCATAAAAACATAGAGAAAGAAGCACTGGAAAATGATGTTTCTGGCAAATAATGCAGAAATATCTGAAGTTGGCTAAAGGCTACCTAGAAGTATGGAGTACTTTACTGTGTGTTGCAGTTCCCTGCGTGTATATTAAAATATTGTAGCAGGATATTCCTTAGTTTGCAGTGGTCCAAAATTAAAACATTTTATAAAAATGCAAAAATATGGGAGGATAGTGGGGTCCAATAATGTCCCAAATTGCATCTGTTAATGGTTAATTCTGTTATAATATCAAGGATTACCTACTGTAGGATAACTATTGGCATACTATTGGGAATTTGCATAACAGATCCTTACTGTAAAACAAGACTCCAAGTTCTTCAGAATAACCAAGTTATTGTGCAGGAGTCTTCTTCAGGATACAACTGTTACGAATGGAGTCCCAAACCCAGAACTAGCACCAAGGTCCCGGTCATGACTTATCCTTCCGCCTTTAACAACCACCTTTCACTTTGGGAGGAACCCTCCGCTTCTCGGTGTCGCCAGGTCTTAACATGAGATGCAGTACAGATTCAAGAGACGAGAGAGTAGTAAAGGTCACAAGCAGAGTCAAACACACCAAAATCGAAGTACAAAGCAGGATCCAAGAGAATAGTCAAAACATGGGCAAATGTCAGGACAGGCAGCAAAATAGACAAGGTCCGGGTCAGGCAGGGTAGGAACAGATAAGAACACTTGGAAATTGCACCAAGGAACTATAAAAATAGACCTTACATTGGGCAATGCACAAAAGGCACCTGTGCCTTTAAATATTTGAATTTCGCACCAAGGTGCATAGACTGCTGCTTAAACCTGGAAGTGAGCAGCACGGTCACTACTGCACGCAGGAGAGAGGACCCAGTGGACGTCCCCACCATGGGTGCCACAGGCATCCCCATCTCCCCCCACTAGATCAACAGGGTAATTCCTCACATTAACCCCCCTCTAAAGGGGGCAACTGGACCCCTAGGTGTATCAGGAAACCTAGTATGAAACTTGCGATGGTCCGCATCAACATCGGAGCCAGGAACCCAAGACCTCTCCTCAGGACCATAACCCTTTCAATGAACCAAACACTGTAGTCTGCATCTGGAAAAAAGGGAGTCTACCAACCTTGGCACCAAATACTCTGGCTGACCCTCGATACAAACTGGAGGAAGAAACATGAAAAGAATCAGAAATTTTAATCTCAGGAGGAAGTTCCAGACAGACAGTACAGGGGTTGATGATTTCAGATCCAGAAAATGGACCAGTTAATTAAGGCCCTAACTTGGCAGAAGGGACTTTCAAATGAATATTCTTGGGAGATAACCAAACCTTGTCACTAACCTGATACGGAGCCTCTCTTTTGGGCAGCTACTGCAGAAGATAATGCATTTTGAACCCTTTGCCAAATCTTAGAGAGATGATCCACCAAAGAATTTACAGCAGGCACATCTGAGGACTGGGCTGAGAATGAAAATGCTCTAGTATTATAATCGGAAACAGTGAAAAATGGAGATTCTCTGTGGATGAATAAGTAGCATAGTTAAATGCGAAACTCAACCCCATGGAAGAAAATCTGCCCAGAGTGTATGATTACTAGAAACATAACACCGAAGATATTGTTCCAGGGACTGATTTGGTCTTTCCATCTGGCCATTGGTCTGTAGATGGTAGTGACTGAACTGACTCCTTAAAGCAGTATCATTTGAGCCCATCTCTCCTGCCCAATGACGGAATTCTGTACAATTATCCTCAACTTGCCGATCTCGCCATTTGCTTTGCCTGAGGTTATGCATGGCTGCATCAGGCAGGGTCAGGAACAGATAAGAACACTTGGAAATTGCACCAAGGAACTATGAAAATAGACCTTACATTGGGCAATGCACAAAAGGCGTCGACAGAGGCAGCATGGTCGGGATCGTCGTAAATGATAGCCATTGCCTTAAAGAAGGCATCCAAAGAGACACGGCTGGATCCTTAGGGGATAAACTGAACGCCCAAAGCTGGGGATCCCTTTGCTATAAAGTTATGCACCTTTAAATATTTGAATTTCACCCCAAGGCGCAATTGATGTCATACACGCTGCCACTCAAACCCAAAAGCGTGCGGCGTGGTCACTCCTTCAGAGCGTGCATCTGTGTTCAGGAGAGACAACATGTTGTTTGTCTCCGCCGTGGGTGCGACGGGCATCCACGTCGCACCCCCCACGAGATCACCAGATTACGTCCTCACAATACCTTCATATACAACATTTTTCATGCTTGTTGCTCCCCAGTACTTTTTACATTTGAATATGGCTCAAAGATAAAAAAAAAAAGTTTAGGGAACCCTTAATGTAGAAAATAATCTTTTCAGGTGATTTTCTGCTGCTGTCTATGTCTGACACTTTTTCTACAAACATCCAATGCCTCTTAGAGAGATTTATTCAACTAAATGAATTCTGCCAATTCTGTTGCAGATGCACGGCAGGAATCTGATGATGCTGATCACTGAATGAGCCGTAGCCATGCAATGTGTGGGATGACACGTTAAAGAAAGGCCATTGCATTATGAATAACAAAATAGGCCATACTATGCATTTCACATTGGCTTAAGTGCATGGGCAACCAATATAACATCTTGAGAAGATTTATGCTTTCATCTTTCTTTTTCAATATCAGTATAACCTTTTCCCAGAATCTTCTGCTCTTAAAGATACACAGACCTCTTTAGTCTGGGGAACCAAAGCGTGGCCTAGCTGACACCTCGCTTAGTAAGATAAATGGTGTCCGCCTCTCATTACTTCATTACAGATATTGCCTTTTTCATGTTCAGTAAATCTGCTGAAATATTAATACAAGCAAATTGAAGCCGTTCTGCCTCTTTGAATTAGGAAGCCCTCTTTTCAAATGATGAAAAACACAGAAACCAATTGTGCATCAAAACTAAAAACAATATTGCTTTTGCCTTTTATAGGATGTTGGTTAAATTTTCATCAACATAAATCGTATGGTTAATGGAATGCAGACAGCCCTTTGATCTGCAGAACACACATCTGGTAATAGAAACTGATCCATGAGAAAATGAATTCAAGGCTCTGCATTGGTTTCTTGAAGGTGTAATGGCATCTTCATGGGATTTCCGAGCTTGTGAGAAACACTTACAATTGCCAATCTAGACCTTATTAGAATGAACACAATCTTACCCAGCAATAATGAATTTACAAGGTATCAGTGAATTAGACTAAGAGAACTGCTGTTCCCTGAAATTATTTTCTCATTGCTTCGTTTGCTTTAGTTGGAAATCATCTTGTACGGTGAAAGGGCTGGACATGTTGCATGGATCTGTACAGCATCTGAGTTTCCCTGCCTAGTGAGCTGATTCTCTTTGGGGTTTCTCTATAAATCAATGTTCCTTAATAACAGAGTTAGTTAAATAAATATTGGAGTAGTTTTAATATTGGCAGGTAAAACTTACAGAGATAGACAGGAATTCAAAAACATTATTCATGCCATTTGCATTGATACAGAAGACTTGTTTTGCAGTTAGAATATCTGTTGGTGTTTGCAATTGTCCATACATGCCTAGATTTGGGTATGCTGGTTGGCTAATTTTCACCTTGCTGCCCAACCATCTGGCCATATATAGGATCTTGGAGATGGGGCCATTTGGACAGACCATTCTGCGGAAAATCGTATGTGCTAATGCCCCCTCAGTTAGATGTAAGGCATAAGTGTGAGCAGTGCAGCTAGCCAACACGGAAGCCATTGGACCTTAGATAATACATTTTGAGAACTTCATCTTTAAAAGATCTACAAAATAAATGTTGGATTTTATGATTTTTAGAAGTTCTCATATTTACAGGTATTGGATAGGGGTTTTCTATAATTGATTTAATAATGATTTATGAAATATAACTGCACTGACATATAAATCAAGTTCTATGCACATGGATAGGAAACTGGCTACAGGATCGGGTACAGAGAGTGGTTGTTAGTGGTACCCTGCTTGGAGTAAGGTTCTTAGTGGGGTCCCTCAGGGCTCGGTATTGGGTCCACTTTTATTTAACTTGTTCATTAATGACTTAGGGGAGGGTATTGTAAGTAATGTATCAGTGTTTGCAGATGACACAAAACTATCCAGCCCAATTAATTCCATCCAGGATGTGGCATCCTTGCAACATGATCTTGACAAACTGGCAATCTGGGCAGCTAAGTGGCAAATGAGATTCAATGTTGATAAATGTAAAGTCATGCACCTGGGATGTAAAAATATCCAAGCCACTAATACCTTTAATGGGACTGCACTAGGTAAATCCATTATGGAAAAGGACCTTGGAGTCCTTGTAGATGATAAACTTGGCTGTAGCAAGTAATGCCAGTCAGCAGCATCAAGGGCAAATTAGGTCTTGAGTTGTATTAAAAGGGGCATTGACTCAAGGGAGGAGGGGGCCATTCTTCCACTGTATAGAACACTTGTAAGGCCCCATCTAGAATATGCCGTACAGTTTTGGTCTCCATCATTCAAACAGGACATTATTGTATTAGAGAGGGTACAGAGAAGGGCAACTAAGCTGGTAAAAGGTATGGGAAATCTTAGCTATGAGGAAAGACTGGCCAAATTGGGGATTTTCACGCTGGAGAAGAGGCGCTTAAGGGGTGATATGATGACTATGTAAAATATATAAGGGGATCATACAATAATCTCTCTAATGCTCTATTTACCAGTAGGTGTTTCCAGCTGACACAAAGTCACCCATTCCGATTAGAAGAAAAAAGGTTCCACCTAAATATTTAGAAGGGGTTTGTTACAATGAGAGCTGTGAAGATGTGGAATTCTCTCCCTGAATCAGTGGTACAGGCTGATACATTAGATAGCTTTAAGAAGGGGTTGAATGGCGTTTTAGCAAGTGAGGGAATACAGCTCATAGTACAAGTTGATCTAGTGACTAGTCCAATTGCCATTGGGAAGGCAGGAAGGAATTTTTTCCCGTCTGAGGCAAATTGGAGAGACTTCATATGGGTTTTTTTGCCTTCCTCTGGCTAACTATATTATGTTATGTTACTATGTTCAGCTAAAAGTAGCAGATTTCGGGAAAGCTATAGTCCAATGTTCAAGGTCTTTGTTCCATGTATATTGCTGGGTAAACAGTAAACATAGGTATAGTTTTACCCAGCAAATATCCTTGCAATAAACAGACAGCAGACAATAAACTATCTAGACAACTTATTTGAGTAACAAATATGGCTTGATACTAAGTTAATACTTTGGCCAGTTAGAATTTTGTGTTTATGACAACGTTTCACACATTATTGCACAAGCCAGTATTTGGGTAGGCTCTGGCATAAGAGGGAGCCTTACTTTCACTTTATATTGCAGGGGTCAGATTCAACTAAGAGCTAGATTGATCATTTACACTGAATGAATTTCTAAGAGCAGTGTGACGCAAGTAGAAGAGTTTTGCCAGTCCATTGAGATCAACAGAGAGGAAAATGTCAAGTTTAATATAAAAAATCATGAATATGTGACAATGTCAGTTGAACAAACAGAGCCAAGGCCGGATCTATTACTTAGAGTTTCAGCTAAAAAAAATATATATAAGTTCACTGGGCTATTATAACTTTTGCAGGACAAAACAATTTAACTGGCTTACCTTGGAGTGCTTTCTAGGGAAGTTAGAGATACTTTATACTGTATTTGAGATATTCCACTCACTGTTTCTTATATATAGGACTTGCTTAGGTTTCCTAACTGATAAGCATACTTTCCCTATATTGCCCATAATTCTCCTCTGTGGAGCTCCAGCAACTTTACATAATCATTCTTTTCAGTGCCCACAGTTTTGTGAGCTCTAGATGCTTGGCGGGGTGGGGGGGGACCCTGCATTAGCCTTGACCACAAGGTTCTGTACCAGGAAAGTGTCTTTTTGGTTTCAGACACGTTCTTCTTTTGATTAAAACAGACTCCCTTGTATTGGTTAGGATAATGGTTAGGATAATTCACTGCACATGCTCTGTGCTGCTGTCACTTACTGAGCTTAGGGACCCACTCACAATATACAGTACATATAGAATATAACTGTCACAATATAAGGCTGATTAGTAATTACAGAAACCAGTGCAACTAGCATCAGAATTTAAAAATCAGCCCTGTAGCATCAGCTTATGTTACAGGCCAACCTCATTTTCTGCTTGGTAATTTGTGACAACCCCTAAGCTTAGCTTCCCAACAGCTGCTCAGAGCCCACTGAGCATGTGAGTGTCAAAGACACTTTCCAAGATGGTGACCCCCTGTGACAAGTTTGAAATCCTGGATCATTGCTGCTGTCGAGAAACTGAAACTTTAGGCTGGTGCAATCAGTTCAATATATCAAATTTGGCATTTTCAGCCACATTGATTTTTAGGGTTTAGTTCTCCTTTAAGGCGAGCCTGGGTGTGAGGAGGAGTTCAGTGAACTTGGAGAAGCTATGAGGAAAGTCTGAATTTTTGAAACAACCCAGCCACTGGGACTTCAGAGAAAGACTGCCTTGTGACGGCAGAGAGGACTCTTGAAAACTACAATCTGTTGAGACTTTGCTTTATTGTTTTCTGCTTCAGCATGGAACTTGTGCTTTGTTTATTAACAAAGTGAAAATAAACTACAGGCAGGGGCCTGGAAATGTTGTTGTTAACCTGAGTCGCCTGTCTCATCTGTGGAACTGTTTTACCCAACCGCTACCCACTGCTTCGAGCAATTTCCCCAAAATGTCTAAAATCCTTAAAGGACAAGGACAGTCTAAAATAGAATAAGGCTAGAAATGCTGTATTTTGTATACTAAATATAAACATGAACTTACTGCACCACAAGCCTAATCAAACAAATAATTTATGCTTTCAAAGTTGGCTACAGGGGGTCACCATCTTGTAACTTTGTTAAACATCTTTGCAAGACTAAGACTGTGCACATGCTCAGTGTGGTCTGGGCTGCTTAGGGATCGTCATAAACAAAGCTGCTTGAGTTCTGCATGGCTGGGAAGTAAGGCGGGGGCTCCCCCTGCTGTTCATAAGTATGATTGTTTCCCTGCTCAGCAGTTAGGGACCATCTGACAATTCCTATCCACAGCAGTAAATGAAGGGAGAATTTCACTGCATACAGTCAGGTTTCTTATAAAAACTGTACACATTTTTTAGTTAT
The DNA here is from genome assembly GCF_017654675.1 of Xenopus laevis. Taxonomy (NCBI): domain Eukaryota; kingdom Metazoa; phylum Chordata; class Amphibia; order Anura; family Pipidae; genus Xenopus; species Xenopus laevis. The sequence continues at coordinate 128,290,504 of NC_054377.1, read as the reverse complement.
AGTATATTGGAGAAAGTTTCTTTTTCATTCAAGAAAGTAAAAATGGGATTTTATTTTTTTGACTTTACGTGCCCTTTAAACATTTTTGACACTCTAATGGTACCCGTGAAATTTAAGGATACTGTAGCTTAGGTATTACCTTACCTCCCTCCATCCAAGGGAAGACCAAGTCACAGTTCTATATTAGGATTCTTCAAATGAATCTTCACCGCAGTTTCGCTGGTGGTGAAAGGCGGAAATTCGGAGCAAAATCTCGCCTGGCGAATTTATTCACCCATCACTACTAATAAAGTATTCACTTTGCAAGATTCAAATTAGGACATTTCAGGCTTTTTTTATTCCCTGTATGCTTCGTCAATATTTTTAATTCTTATTTTAAATAACACCTATGTCCATTTTATGTTGGGGTTTTCTTGAAAAGTGATTTAAAAAAAAATATAATGTAAAACGTGAAGATCTATTTACAGAAAAGGGTAAATATGCAGTTGCAGTTCGATAGCATTTCCCTGTGATGTTCATTCAGTTAATGAAAAGTAGGCTGACTGCCATGATCTTGTCAAGCAGAAGTACCGGTAGATCTAAATAGGGAATTGTTTTTCAAGTGTGGCATTTTCTCTCTACTTGATGGATTATGCATATTGTATTTTTCTCATTAAAATCAGAAAAGCATAAAGAAACGTATGTAAATGTTGGTCAGAATGTCCTGCAATCATTCTTTTATACACGGACAGGTGGAAAGTCCCAGTTTGTTATTTTTAAAAAAAGGAGAATAAGGCACATTATATCTCATATTGGTTTATCAAATGCTGTGTTTGTTTATCATATACTTTATGGTAATAATAGTGTTTTCCCCATACAGATTTTTTTGGGAGTGTTACATCATGCATGGTTGACATGATGTCATTTTCAGGTTACACCCCTTTTCCCCATCCTGAAACGTATTTTATCTCCACTCTACAAAATCCAAAAAGTGAGAAAATAATATTAAATTTTCATGAAATAATTGCATTCACATGTAGATACTGGGGCCAAAAATTAATCTGAACCAATTTCATCAATACAAAGTTTTCTGATTACTGTTGCTCATTTATCTAAACAAATTTGCCCCTGACAGTATATAATAATATATTAATATATATTAATATAATATTAATATAATATTAATATAATATTTCAGCCTTACACTCGTCTTTCAAATCGAGTTTCATTGTTTCCAAATGTGTCTCCAACCATAGGTATCCCAGGCACATAATATACTTCTGTCTATAAATAAATCTCTTATATTCTGAAAATATATTGGCCTTCAAGCAGTATTTTGTATACTAAAAATAAACATGAATTTACTGCACCACAAGCCTAATCAAACAAATAATTTATGCTTTCAAAGTTGGCTACAGGGGGTCACCATCTTGTAACTTTGTTATACATCTTTGCAAGACCAAGACTGTGCACATGCTCAGTGTGGTCTGGGCTGCTTTGAAATTATCAAAACAAATAATATCTGCCAGAAGCCGATACAGCAAGACTGATTAATAATCAGAATATGTAGACTGCACTGGGTCATGTGTTGTCATGTAATCTAATGTTGATTTTATAGTTTTTGTATTTTTGGCTGCAGCAAAATAATCCCCCAAATAGAATCCCAGTTTATCTGTTTAAATCTTGCTCCATGATCTTTGTCTCTGCAGCTGGAGTTGAAAACAGTAAAGGGGATGTAAAGCCAAAATAAAATGCAATACAAATCTCTACACAGTTGCCAACTGCTCTACAGGGAAACAAACAAAGCTGCTTGAGTTCTGCATGGCTGGGAAGTAAAGCGGGGGCTCCCCCTGCTGTTCATAAGTATGATTGTTTCCCTGCTCAGCAGTTAGGGACCATCTGACAATTTCTATCCACAGCAGTAAATGAAGGGAGAATTTCATTGCATACAGTCAGGTTTCTTATAAAAATGGTACACATTTTTTTATATTGGAGATAGAAGGGCTCCCCAACTATAAAGAGGTGGCCTCTACGTGAAAAAGAACCCCCATTATTTGTCTGTAATATCCTCTAATCTACTAGTAAAGAGTAATCATGTCCCCTTGCAAGCTCCTTTTCTTCAGAGATAGCAACCCCAACCTTAACAGTCTACCATCTACCATCATTTAAATATTCCATCCCCCTAACCAGTTTAGTTGCACGTCTCTGCACTCTCTCCAGCTCACTAATATCTTTCTTAAGGACTGGATCCCAAAACTGCACTAGTATTTTTGTTTTTAAGGGGGAAGTAAAGTCTAAAATAGAATAAGGCTAGAAATTCTGTATTTTGCATACTAAACGTAAACATGAACTTACTGCACTTAGTTGCATATTTCTGCAGCTCACTAATATCTTTTTTAAGGACTGAATCCCAAAACTGCACTACATACAAAGGTGAGGCCTTACCAAGTTATTATATAACCTTTTTATATGATTCTCATAACATGTTCTTTGCAATTTGTGGTATATCTAATAACTGAATAACTCCATGTTAAAAATTCTGCAAATAAAATAAATGCACTTTGTTAACTTTACTTATATTTAAACTTATTTGCTGAAGCTTATAATTTTCCATTTGTGCCCTCTTAGTATAAATTCATGTACAGTATATATTTATCCAACTGCATTTCAACAGGATTTATTTATTTTATGTGACAAATCCCTCCAATTGAATGTGCTATAATGATGCCATTGGCAGAATAATATTAGCATTTCTATAATTGTGCTGAAGTTGGTCCTATATGAATGTGCTAACAAAGTCTCATTTCTAGTTGCTTGTTCAGAAACTGGAAGCATGGAACTGCTTTTCAGCATTACCAAAATGTGTCTCTTTGCTATATTATCAATTAGCAACATCAGACACAATGCAGGTCTATGGGCACAACTTGGACCTCTCATCCAGTGTATATAGCATTGGTGATGAGCTTTCATCTGCACCCCTGTTCTAGATGTGCCTAAAAGTGTGTATCCTCAACACAGTACAATGAGCCCTGAACTTAAAGCCTGGAATGGGCACATCCCAACCATATGCCACCCCTGTTACACATGATAAGATGTGTAGCATCCCTTACAGTGTAAAAATAAAGAAGACCTTTATCATGCTTCCCCCTTTTACCCATCTAGCCTTCATTCTGCAACCTGACAAGTCAAGAGTGTTTTGGAATTACGCTGACAGTCAGCTGGTTATATGAAGGGGACAACCAGGGGCAGAATGACATCTCATTGTCACAGTCAACTATGGCCGATAGCTTGAATTCAAGGCTCAAAAGACAGTCCTACTTGCACAATGTTTTTGGCGCTGTTTATCTATGATTATATAAGCCCTTCATTTTCACTCTTGAAATATATACAATTATCTTATACAACCCAAAGACACAAGTAGAAATAACTGTTAAAGCCAAGGGTGTACTTGTTCTTTAAACAAGAGCTGTAAGTAAATTATATTTTACTTAAGTGGCAGATAATTGTGTAGCAGTTAGAAGCACCTGATTAATAATGCTCATTTCCTTTTTAGAAATGTATAGGTTACAGATCCAGGAGCTATTTTTATCTGCCAAGTGGGTAGTCATCTAGCTGAGTATTACAAACACCTGTTAGCAGGAAGATTGGGGCAGCTCTCTGTTATTTAGAAGAGAAACACAAAAGAGTACAAAGAAAATAAACTTAACTACAAGCAAAAACTTTCTCCTAAAATAAAGGATAAATAATCAGATTTGTTTATATACTTGAACGTTAAAAACAACAGCTGGGAGCATTTTGCCTTTTAGCTTTAGTTGTTCTCAATGTCCTCAATCACTGTGTTTTATAATCCCATTCAAATCCATAAACACATACATGAACCTCAACCAATATATTTTGAATTTTAATAGCCTATTAATACTATAGTTTTTTCTTCTTCTGGGGGAGAAGCTCTGCAAGATTCTGCATTGCAGAATACAATACTAAATATCTGCTCCTAGCCTAGGGCTGTAACATTTTTTGCACTTAACCTCTAGAACTTTTTCTAGATGGGAGTTGAGGTGTAGTGTAGGGTGGTATACAAGTAGATGGTTTATTTCCCTTCAGTTGCACAGTCTATATTTAGAGATATTAATTTATCTGTTCTTTCTCTTGGGTTAAGACCCATCACACCTGGGATCTTGTATGTGCTTGGTCACTGCCCCTATTGGCTAAGCAAATGGCCTACTTCACTGTTAGGGGCCTATTTATTATGCTGTGTAAAACAAAATTTGCCGAAACTGTGTTAAAAGCTGTGTAAAATAAATGATGAATTTATCAAGGTGTGTTTTCATGCCATGTGAACACCAGATTTTCTTGCCATTGTTTTATACTGCTTCAGACCTTGTTAAATATGTTCCGGCGGAAGTTGCTCAAAGAAAAAGTGCGTAAAATTTTTTTACAAGAAACTTTAAAAATCAGAGTTCATGCCTAAGGGTATCCTCGTGTTTAAAATGAAGATCCAAAAAACCTCGCATTTTTATAGAAACACCTTCATAGTTAAAATGCAGTTTGTGTATCTTTGTGTATCATGAATAGTGATGACTGTAGTGATGAGCCAAATTTTTTGCCACGTTTCGTAGCGAAAATGACGCCCAAAGGCTCTAATGGGTGAAACATTTGTTGCCCATAGACTTCAATAAATTTCTGCACATTTTTCAGTGTTAAGACAATTTTTGGCAAAGCAAATCGGATCAGATTTGCCCATCACTAATTATGAATTATAAATGGTTGTTTGTGATCCTTGTTAATTTGTTTTATCTTAATTTTGTATATATTTGATAGACATATTGGGCACAAAACGCGTAGGGCCTATGGAGATGTATATTTGTTAACTTTATCAATAAAATATTACTTTTACTTCTATATTTTTGGCCCCATGGATTGCACCGAGTGTCGGATGGCCCATTTCTGTTTATCTGCTTAACATTGGTCCCCGAGCTGAGGGGCTGGGGCACTTGGACCACTGAATCCATTTGGTGAGTTGTCTACTTGAGTTGTTTGTGGTACCTTTTTTTCTCTTTGTCCAGTTTTCATCCAACCACTAAAATGTTTTCTCAAGAATAAACAGCACATAGATTCTATCAGATATCTCCTTTAATTTTTAAAACAAAATTAGGCGCATCAAAACTAAGGGGCAAATTCATCAAGGGTCGAATATCGAGGGTTAATTAACCCTCGATATTCGACTGGGAATGAAAATCCTTCGACTTCAAATATCGAAGTCGGCGGATTTTGCGCAAATAGTTCGATCGAATGATAAAAGGAATAATCGTTCAAACGATTAGAAGGATTTTAATCCAACGATCGAAGGATTATCCTTCAACCAAAAAAACTTAGCCAAGCCTATGGGGACCGAAGTCAAACTAACATTGACTTCGTTAGCTTTTAGGTGGCGAACTAGGGGGTTGAAGTTTTTTTCTTAAAGAGACAGTACTTCGACTATCGAATGGTCGAATAGTCGAACGATTTTTAGTTTGAATCCTTCGATTCGAAGTCGAAGGTCGAAGTAGCCCATTCGATGGTCGAAGTAGCCAAAAAAACACTTCGAAATTCGAAGTTTTTTTTCTTCTATTCCTTTACTCGAAGTTAATGAATTGGCCCCTAACTGTTGAGTAAAATAACAAAGTACTAGAATCATTAGAGGTGCCTCAAAACTTTGCAATTTCAAAGCTGGTCAGTATTAAAGGGATCCCGAAACAACCCCAGAAGCAGCAAAGAGAAAACTTGAGTTCACCGTTACATTTTTAATGCTTAACATGTTTTAACCAATACAAATATATTCTCTGAACATTCCGAACCGTTGAAGTAACAACATGTCCTACTCTGACATATTTGTAAAGCTTTAAAAACTTTCTACTACAGTCAGAGAGAATGTAAAATAGTTCAACCCAAATCCTAAATTTTAATAGCATTTCAGTGATTCTGAAGGAAAAAGTGTACTTACACATTTTCATCCTTCCATATAAATTAGTAGAATTTCACCAGGCTCAACCTGAAATGAACTTCTTCTATATCTTTTTATTTAAAAAAAAGTAGAAATTCTATAAATAAAGGTTAATGAGGGGAAAAGAGTCAAAGCAGAAATTAAACATTCCTGTCAAGACAGAGGTTGTCGCTGGAAAAGAATTGTGGAACTTTACAAATATTTATTTTCCTACTTATTATTTGTATTTTAAATGTGGGCCAAATATGTATCGGACAAAGAACTGATTTAAAATGTTAATAAATATTTTCTTTATCATTTTGAGTAAAAAGTTAAGATGTTGTCTGTATTTTTTCGGGGGTGGGTGGATGAGAATAAATTTAGTTGCTGTGCTTCAAACCTGATTATAAAGAAAGGGGTAATCTATTCCTATTTTATGTCTATTCTAGTGGTTAATTTGGCATTCTATTCCCGTTGCCTGCAGATCAATTGAAATCGTATTTTTCCCCATGTACGCAGTGACAGGAAGTGTCAGCGGGGAGCAGAAAAAGAGAAATCTGTATTTTTATCTGTGATAGAGAAGTTCTGGAACCTGTTGAAAGGGAAGAAATTTCTGTTTTTTTTTTTAACAACACTCTTCTCTCTTGTCACATTTTCTTCCCCCTCGCCATTCCGCATTAATCACCTCCCTTCTTTCTCCTGATTTATTTTTCTCTCTGCGCTCTCCCGTCTCTTAACTTCATGGCACTCTGCCTATGCCTGCTCACAATATAGCTAATTTGTTGGATGTTTTCTCTACTAACAGAAATACCCTTAAATTGTTCCCTACCATCTGTGTAAATTCAACTTGTGTGAATGAAAATGAGATTCAAATGCCATCCAGATGTCCCAATGCAAGTCGACATTAGCATATTATGTAAATTCCCACAATGACAAAAAAATTCTCTTGCACAAACAAAAAATATTTATTTTTAAATGAGAGATAAAACAACATTATTATAGACTGAAATACAAAAAGATAAATTCCACTGTGACTGTTCTACATATACCTTCCAGGGCAGCCCAGGCAGCATTCTTGTACCCTTTATATAACATGACTTACTATGAAACAGAAGAGCCATACCTCCTTAATTCTCCCCAGCAGCTACTGCGTATGTTTCTGATTTTCATGGGCCTTTTGCTGGTGTCACTAGAACTGCATATGCTTACTGGGCAACTTTCAGCACTAATCACACTAGCAATGGGCCTTATAAAGACCCTCAACATATGGAGGATTTTAGGGGAGACTTTTGAGTAGATTTATACATAGAATGCATAATTTCATTTGATTGGTGTGCTTGATGCCTTGGGGTAAATTTATCAAAGAGTGAAGTTCCGCCACTAGAGTGAAATTCCGCAGCTCTCAATTCATTGCTATGGGATTTTGAAAGGCGTATTTATCAATGGGTGAAGTGAAAGTTCACCCTTTGATAAATACGCCTATAAAAATCCCATAGAAATGAATGGAGAGTGGCGGAATTTCACTCTAGTGGCGGAACTTCACTATTAACTTCACTCTTTGATAAATATACCCCTTTGGCTTGATAGTCTGGTTCACAGATCTGGTCTATTTAGCAGCTTTGACTATCTAGCCAGTGTTTCCCAACCAGTGGCTCGTGAGCTAAATGTTGCTCTCAAACCACTTGGATGTTGCTCCCAGTGGCTTCAAAGCAGGTGTTTCTTTTTGAATTCCTGGCTTGAAGACGAGCATTAGTTGAATAAAAAAACAGGTGTACTGTCAAATAGAGCCTCCTGTAGGCTGCCAGTCAACATAGGGGTTACCGATTGCCAATCATAGCCCACATTTGGCACCCCCAGGAACCCTTTGCATGATTATGTTGTTCTCCAACTTTGGGGACCCCTTATCAGCACAGTAAACATAGTAGAAAGAAAAAAGCTTAGGTCAACATGATTCTTATGTATAGTGGAAATAAGCAAAAACATATAATATTATTATTATTATTATACTTCATATAGCACTATCATCTCTCTCAGTGCTGTACAGAGTAAAGGGATGCAAATAATGTACAAGACATAACATTTTGCATATTTAGATGAATAGGTGCAGTTGACTATTGTTAGGAGACAATAAGGGGAGGGCCATGCTCATGAGAACTTACAATCTAAGAGGGAAGTGAGACATATGGTAAGCACTGCGTATTTTGACAGCGCTATATAAATAAATGATGATGATATGGCTAGGGTAACTAGCCTTATTGTAGAGTTCCTGTTAGGGTAGTAATGGTAAATGCATAGATGGAAACAGTTAATGAGTATGTGAGCAAAGTATTAGGTGGGTGGTCAAGTTGCTGAGAAGTTAACTTAAAGGTTTGATAAATTTTAAGATAAGATCATCATAATCATCATCATTTATTTATATAGCGCTGTCAAGATACGCAGTGATAAGATGTATACTTGTTGGATTTATTCTGTGTGCAGGTTATTGTATCCGAAAAACAGCTGGTAAACCTGAAATATTGTGTTTTCCCTGCATGCTCATAGAGTAAAGAATTTGTTGGTGGGTTAATAATACCCATGTCTTTTTAGGTTTTATATGCTCAGTTATTTTTCTTTTATAGGCAATGGTATGGGACCTTCTATCCAGAATTCCTGGGACCTGGATGAGAGGTTTTTCTGTAATTTGGATCTCCATACCTTAAGTCTACTTAAAAATAATTTAAACATTAATAAAAACCATATAGGATTATTTTGCCTCCAATAAGGATTAATTATATCTTAGTTGGGATCAAGTACACTGCACTCTTTTAATAGTACAGAGGAAAAGGAAATATTGAGGAAAAAATTAAATATGTGAGTTAAATGGTTATAATGATCTCTTTGGGAGATGTCCTTCCCATAATTCAGAGATTACCTGATAACGGGTTTCCAGGATAAAGGATTTCATGCCTGTACTGGAGAGAGGCCACACAGTGTGACTTTTCTTCCTTTTTCTACTTTTGTGCCTTTAGTTTGACAATTTCTTTCACATTGCACACTTGCTATAAAGCAGGGCAGAAAGTGTAATGGATTCCTAATTTATGGGGGTCATGTATTTAATGAAGCAAAGCTTGAAACAGGTATAGTAACCCAGAACAATCACTTTCAAACATGTGACTACTAAATACAACTTGCTAATTGGTTGATATACTGTACGTTACCAGACGTGGTGCAAATTTTGCTTTACCCCTACTGAGTATTGGGGCTCGGCTTGACAAGTCTACAAAATGATAAAGCAATAAATGCAGAGGCATAGGAACATTCCAATAATATATATACAGTATATGAGTGTTACAGAACACTATAGGAGTTACATATTTAATGACCAGGCTCTTTAGTTAGTACAACACTTTCCCTATAGTGCAATACCTAATTGATCACAAAGACTGTAACCCTGCTGTGACGATTAGGGATGTAGCGAACGTCGGAAAAAAAGTTCGCGAACATATTCGCGAACTTGCGCAAAAATGCGAGCGGTTCGCGAACGGTTCGCGAACCCCATAGACTTCAATGGGAAGGCGAACTTTAACATCTAAAAAAAAAATTTCTGGCCAGAAAAATGATTTTAAAGTTGTTTAAAGGGTGCAACGACCTGGACAGTGGCATGCCAGAGGGGGATCAAGGGCAAAAATGTATCTGAAAAATCTGCCTGTGTGTGCTTGGAAGAGATAGTGTAGGGGAGAGCTGTTAGTGATTTCAGGGACAGATGATAGTAAGTTTGCTGGCTAGTAATCTGCTTGATACTGCTCTGTATTGGAGGGACAGAAGTCTGCAGGGATTTGAGGGACATTTTAGCTTAGGTAGCTTTGCTGGCTAGTAATCTACTGTTCTCTTTAAACAACTGCCATACGTTGACCTTGTAGGCATTGTTTGCCCAGTTTTTTTGGACGCAGCCACTGAAGCACAGTTGCCAGAAAAAATATGCCATATAAATGCTGAAAATAGTAATTTTTCGCCATACGTTGACCTTGTAGACATTGTTTGCCCAGTTTTTTTGGTTGCAGCCACTGAAGCACAGTTGCCAGAAAAAATATGCCATATAAATGCTGAAAATAGTCATTTTTTGCCATACGTTGACCTTGTAGGCATTGTTTGCCCAGTTTTTTTGGTCGCAGCCACTGAAGCACAGTTGCCAGAAAAAATATGCCATATAAATGCTGAAAATAGTCATTTTTTGCCATATACGTTGAGTCAACGTATGGCAAAAAATGACTATTTTCAGCATTTATATGGCATATTTTTTCTGGCCTCTGTGCTTCAGTGGCTGCAGCCAAAAAAACTGGGCAAACAATGCCTACAAGGTCAACGTCGTTGACCTTGTAGGCATTGTTTGCCCAGTTTTTTTGGCCGCAGCCACTGAAGCACAGAGGCCAGAAAAAATATGCCATATAAATGCTGAAAATAGTCATTTTTTTGGTCGCAGCCACTGAAGCACAGTTGCCAGAAAAATTATGCCATATAAATGCTGAAAATATAAATTTTTTTGGTTGCAGCCACTGAAGCACAGAGGCCAGAAAAATTATGCCATATAAATGCTGAAAATATAAATTTTTTTGGTTGCAGCCACTGAAGCACAGAGGCCAGAAAAATTATGCCATATAAATGCAGAAAATATGCATTTTTTTGGTCGCAGCCACTGAAGCACAGTTGCCAGAAAAAATATGCCATATAAATGCTGAAAATAGTCATTTTTTGCCATACGTTGACCTTGTAGACATTGTTTGCCCAGTTTTTTTGGTTGCAGCCACTGAAGCACAGAGGCCAGAAAAAATTAAACCAGTAGGGTTTGCACCCTAGTTTGTAACGGTGGCGGAGGGAGGAGGACGCTAAAGGACAGCTGTGTGTGGAGTCATGAGGCTTGAAGAGAAGGACAGCTGCATAGAAGTCAGAACAAGTCTTCCGGCGTGCAGTAACCCTCCGAGATCCACCCCTCATTCATTTTAATAAAGGTCAGGTAATCGACACTTTTGTGACCTAGGCGAGTTCTCTTCTCAGTTACAATCCCTCCTGCTGCACTGAAGGTCCTTTCTGAGAGCACACTTGAGGCTGGGCAAGACAAGAGGTTCATGGCAAATTGTGACAGCTCTGGCCACAGATCAAGCCTGCACACCCAGTAGTCCAGGGGTTCATCGCTCCTCAGAGTGTCGATATCTGCAGTTAATGCCAGGTAGTCCGCTACCTGCCGGTCGAGGCGTTCTTTGAGGGTGGATCCAGAAGGGTTGTGGCGCTGCCTTGGACAGAAAAACATTTGCATGTCTGACGTTACAGACTGGCCAAAGGGCTTTGTCCTTGCAGGTGCGCTCGTGGCAGGATTACTGGCACCTCTGCCCCTGGAATGTTGATGAGTTCCTGAAGTGACATCACCCTTAAAAGCATTGTACAACATGTTTTGCAGGCTGGTTTGTAAATGCCGCATCTTTTCGGACTTGTGGTATGTTGGTAACATTTCTGACACTTTATGCTTGTACCGAGGGTCTAGTAGCGTTGCGTCCCAGTACAGGTCCTTCTCCTTAAGCCTCTTGATACGGGGGTCCTTCAACAGGCATGACAGCATGAAAGACCCCATTCTCACAAGGTTGGATGCAGAGCTATCCATCTCCGCTTCCTCATTATCAAGGACTGCATCATCCACGGTCTCCTCCCCCCAGCCACGTACAAGACCAGGGGTCCCCAAAAGGTCACCACTAGCCCCCTGGGAAGCCTGCTCCTGTTGGTCCTCCTCCTCCTCCTCCACAAAGCCACCTTCCTCCTCTGACTCCACTTCTGGCACCTCTCCCTGCGTTGCAGCAGGTGCCTGGGTTCGTTCTGGTGATTCCGACCAGAAATCGCGCGCTTCCAGCTCCTCGTCACGCTGGTCTACAGCCTCATCTGTCACTCGTCGCATGGCACGCTCCAGGAAGAAAGCGAAGGGTATTAGGTCGCTGATGGTGCCTTCGGTGCGACTGACCATATTTGTCACCTCTTCAAAAGGTCGCATGAGCCTGCAGGCATCGCGCATAAGCACCCAGTAACGGGGGAAAAAAATCCCCAGCTCTGCAGATCCAGTCCTACCACCCAGTTCAAAAAGGTACTCGTTGACGGCCCTTTGTTGTTGCAGCAGACGTTCCAACATAAGGAGCGTTGAATTCCAGCGAGTCTGGCTGTCAGAAATCAAACGCCTGACTGGCATGTTGTAGCGCTGCTGAATGTCAGCAAGGCGTGCCATGGCTGTGTAGGAACGTCTGAAATGGGCCGACACCTTTCTGGACTGGGTGAGAACGTCCTGGAATCCTGGGTACTTGGAGACAAAACGTTGGACTATTAAATTTAACACATGTGCCATGCAGGGCAGATGTGTTAAATTGCCCAGTCTCAACGCTGCCAACAGATTGCTTCCATTGTCACACACCACTTTTCCGATCTGCAGTTGGTGTGGGGTCAGCCACCGATCGGCCTGTGACTGCAGAGATGACAGGAGTACAGATCCGGTATGGTTTTTGCTTTCCAGGCACGTCATCCCCAAGACAGCGTGACAACGGCGTACCTGGCACGTCGAATAGCCTAGGGGAGCTGGGGGTGCACAGGTGTGGAGGAGGAGAAGGAGGACCCAGCAGCAGAGTAAGAAGAAGAAGAGGAAGAAGACGAGGTAGAGAGCGATGGAGGAGTAGAGGTGGTGGCAGAACCGCGTGCAATCCGTGGCGGTGACACCAACTCCACTGTTGTTGTTGAGCTACCCATTCCCTGCTTCCCAGCCATTACCAAGTTCACCCAGTGGGCAGTGTAGGTGACATACCTGCCCTGACCATGCTTGGAGGACCATGCGTCAGTAGTCATATGGACCTTTGGCCCAACACTAAGTGACAGAGATGCGGTAACTTGGCTCTGCACATGTTGGTACAGGTGTGGTATTCCCTTTTTAGAAAAAAAATTGCGGCTGGGTACCTTCCACTGCGGTGTCCCAATTGCTACAAATTTGCGGAAGGCCTCAGAGTCCACCAGCTGGTATGGTAAAAGCTGGCGGGCTAAGAGTGCAGACAAGCCAGCTGTCAGACGCCGGGCAAGGGGGTGACAGTCAGACATTGGCTTCTTACGCTCAAACATGGCCTTCACAGAAACTTGGCTGGTGGCAGATGACTGGGAACAGGTGGTCAAGGTGGAAGGCGGAGTGGAGGGTGGTTCAGACGGGTCAAGGAGAGCAGAGGTAGAGCAGTAAGATGCTGGACCAGAAGGAGTGTGGCTTTTAGTTTGCCTGTTGCCTTTGAGGTGTTGCTCCCAAAGTGCTTTGTGCTTGCCGCTCATGTGCCTTCGCATAGAAGTTGTACCTATGTGGCTGTTGGGCTTACCAAGGCTCAGTTTCTGACTGCACTCATTGCAAATTACAATGCTTTTGTCAGAGGCACACACATTAAAAAAATCCCACACTGCTGACTTTTTGGAAGTGTGCGATCTGGCGGTAACAGTAGAAGTTGGCGGCATTGGCGGCAATGGCGGGTGCGTTGGCCGGCTGAACACAGGTGCCGATACATGTTGTTGCCCTACTGATCCCTGCGGGCTGTCCTCCCTGCTTCTTCTAAGTCTTATTCTCCTACTGCCTCTCTGACTCTCCGTCTCTCCATCTGAACTACCCTCCTCTTGCTCTCTTCTACTAGGCACCCACAAAACATCAATCTCCTCATCATCATTCTCCTCAGATGCATCAATTTCTTCTGACACATCACAGAAGGAAGCAGCAGCGGGGACCTCCTCCTCATCACTCATTATGTCCATCTCTATCGTGTTCTCTGCCAGAATTAAATCTGGTGTAAGGTCCTCATCTCCTTCATCTTCTTCTGGCAATAATGGTTGCGCATTACTCAGTTCAAGAAACTCATGGGAAAATAACTCCTCTGACTCCAGTGAAGAAGGGGCACCGGTGGTGGAGGAAGTGTTACGTGGGGTGGCCATAGCAGTGGAGGATGAGGAGGATGTTGTGGTAAAGTTAGAAACGGTAGAGGATGGGGTGTGCTGTGTAAGCCAGTCAACTACCTCTTCAGCATTTTGGGAGTTCAGGGTCATTGGCTTTTTAAAACTGGGCAATTTGCTAGGGCCACAGGATTGCATAGCAGCACGGCCCCTAGCACGGCCTCTGTGTGGCGGCCTGCCTTTGCCTGGCATTATTTTTAAAAAAACAACAACAACAAAAACTCAGTTGGTTTTTCTGGAAACGATAATACACACAGCTAGATGGCAGTTTGAAGAAAACAGTGTGCAAATAATGCCTACAAGGTCAACGTATACACTACTACAGTGGTGGATACGGATTACGTAAAATATATGAATGCTGCTTGAAAAAAAGTAACTCAAGTGGTTTTTCTAGAGACGATAATATTATCAATATTTAGACAAAATGTGAACAAACTCACACAGCTAGATGGCGGGTTGAAGAAAACACTGTGCAAATAATGCCTACAAGGTCAACGTATACACTACTACAGCGGTGGATACGGATTACGTAAAATATATGAATGCTGCTTGAAAAAAAGTAACTCAAGTGGTTTTTCTAGAGACGATAATATTATCAATATTTAGACAAAATGTGAACAAGCTCACACAGCTAGATGGCGGGTTGAAGAAAACAGTGTGCAAATAATGCCTACAAGGTCAACGTATACACTACTACAGCGGTGGATACGGATTACGTAAAATATATGAATGCTGCTTGAAAAAAAGTAACTCAAGTGGTTTTTCTAGAGACGATAATATTATCAATATTTAGACAAAATGTGAACAAGCTCACACAGCTAGATGGCGGGTTGAAGAAAACACTGTGCAAATAATGCCTACAAGGTCAACGTATACACTACTACAGCGGTGGATACGGATTACGTAAAATATATTATGGCTGCTTGAAAAAAGTCACTCCGGTGTTTTTTCTGGAGACGGTAATATTATGGATATTTAGACAGAATGTGAACAAGGTCACACAGCTAGATGGCAGTTGGTTGAATAACACACTGGGCAAAAAATGCCTACAGGGCAAATAATGCCTAAAAGGTCAACTTATACACTACTACAGCGGTAGTAAAATAAAAAAAAGTAAAAAAAATTAAAGTTGGTGCTGCTGAACTACTAGGAGCAGCAGATTAGCACACCAGTCCCACTCCCCAACACTGCTAGACTAATAGCACTGGGCTCTTATAGTAGTAGTAGTAGTAGTAGTAGTAAAACAACAAAAAAATAAATAAAAGCAGTCCTTACAAGGACTACTGTTATTGCAGCAGTCAGCAGATGAGATCAGAAGCAGGACAGCTGCCCACAGCAGCTACATACAGAGCACTGCAGTAGAAGGTAGATTACTAGCCAGCAAAGCTACCTAAGCTTAAATGTCCCTCAAACCCCTGCAGACTTCTGTCCCTCCAATAACAGAGCAGTATCAAAACGATTACTAGCCAGCAAACTTTCAACTGTCCCTGAAATCACTAACAGGCAGCGGCTCTCTCCCTACACTATCTCTTCAGCACACACAGGCAGAGTGAAAAAACGCTGCAGGGCTTCGGTTTTATAGGGAAGGGGAGTGGTCCAGGGGAGAGCTTCCTGATTGGCTGCCATGTACCTGCTGGTCTGGGGTGAGAGGGCAAAAAAAAGCGCCAACAATGGCGAACCCAAAATGGCGAACGTCGCGCGACGTTCGCGAACTTCCGGCGAGCGCGAACACCCGATGTTCGCGCGAACAAGTTCGCCGGCGAACAGGCGAACAGTAGAATTAAGATCTTGCAAATCTCTTCATCGGAATTTCAATCTGATCTGGGCCTACCAGTGCTTTGTAACCTATTTAATACAATTTAATACAACACCATATCTTATTGGCTCTTTTTGCTGCTTACTGACATTGTTTGCCATGGCATATGATATTCACATGTTTACACATGAACAATTCACCACAAAATGCAGCCGGACATCCTGTTATTTTCAGCAGTGATGTGTCAGAGAAAAACTTTTTCTATAAGGACATTGGACAGACTATAGTCTGTTTTATGCTGTCAGCAGATGCATCTTGTGACTGCAAGGACTTTTTGTTTTGTAAAGGACTCCTTGTTTTGTAAAGGTCTCCATTAAAAACAATGTGGCAGGGTGCCACCATTTTTGCAGATTGTCCTGCCACTAGCACCCAGAGATGAACAATACCAGGTTCTTCTGTTCAGAAGTAGGCAAATTTAACCCTTTTCTCTTCGCCAAAAATTTGCCGCCAGTGAAAATTCGCCAAAATGCTTAAAAGTTTATGGGTGACAAATTGTTTTTGACGCGCAAGATTTTTTTTCTCCAATTGAAGTCTATGGGTGTCATTTCTGCATGGGTGAAAGAATCAGCAGTGATATATGCAAAAGGGGCAGGCACATAGGCATCACCTCTCCTACCCAAAAACTTGCACGATAGGGAGTATACAGAACTAAGTAGCCCTGTCCTTACCTTCCGCCTAGGGTAAGCACAGGGCTGACTCATACCCACTAGTGCAGTGCTCATGCCTGAAAAGTTATTCTCAGAAATTATAGTAAGCTATATGAGTTATATGTGGGGTAATTTTGTTCTAGTACTTGTGTCTGGCGAACAGTTCGCGACATCTCTAGTGACGATGAGACTGTGAACGTGTCACCCAGAGCCTCTTCTCAGATGTTTTTCAGAAATTAAAAGTTAGCTCTCATAATCACCACATTACTTATTTTTCTTTAAGCATGGAAGCACTGCTAAAACATATGTTAACCACAGAGCATAGAAAAAGGGAAATATAAGATATAATCCTAAGCATATTGCTTAATAAACTGACAGATGTCCAAGAAAAACAACCTTTCTATTAACTTTTAAAAGAGTTTATGATCTGAAAATAGTTAGTAGGGATTGGGATGTATATATCAGTACCATCTGTTCAAAGTATTCAAAGATACTACAATAAAGTCTAAATTTAACAAATGTGATCATAAAAAGAATGTCCATTGCTAAGATACATTCAAAGAGATAAATGCGCTATGGATTTTCACTTCTGCTCTTCTAAATTCACCACGAAGCTGTTTCATAAAATGAAGAGGAAAATTTCAAATTAACGACACAATATGGCCAAAGGTTTATGAACACACCATATGGCCAAAAGTTTTGGGAAGCCCCTTCTTATTAAATCTGTAGCACTCAATACCAGGATTCAATCTGTCTCTGGAAGAAGTGACAACACAACTATTTGTGGGGAGTATGGGTACTTGAATTGAGAAAGCCAGTTGGATGACTGGTGAAACGTCTTCAAGAAAAAAACACAGCAAGTCCACTTGATTTGACTTATTTCTATAGATATAGCATAACCTGGACGAATGAGAACCTTCACAAACATCTTGTTCATATAGCAGTGCAGGCAGTATGGTGGCATTTGGTGCTGCGTGGGCCTATATCTTTAGAGTCTATTTGTTGTATTGTGTTGTATTCTCCCCTTCCTGTTAGTATCATGCATAATACCCACTACACTGAATAACTGCCCTCTCTCACTCTGTATTACACTTCATTGCTGACCTGTCTGAGGTTACTTGCACCAAGTAAATCATTCTATGTAAAAGAGTATGTTTCTGTGGTTGGACTTAACTAAGCAGAGCGCACAAAAAGCAATCCATTTAACATTTTCAGGCATTGCACTGCAGGTGGAGGTTTTTTCAAGGTTCTGAATTTTACATTCAATTTACATGATATATTTGTTTGCTACAGCCTTGTAAAGCTAGTGCCGGTTATAACCCTCTCTGGTCTCCTTTCGAATTCACAAAATAGAACCTAACCTAACATTCTTTGTAAATGTGAAAATGAGCTGCAATCATTACAGAGATACTGTACATATTTGTTTCAGTGTTTCCAGGCAATTTGGACTCTTGGGCCTCTTCTCTTCATACCCAAATGCTTATGTTTCCTATTCCTTACCATCTGCTTCCTTTCTGGTACCAATCTCTTTGCAACTAAGGAGGGAATCTAATAAATCTCCTTACTGCATGTAGCATATTTTTGGCCAAAGCTTTTGAGGGTTTTTTTCTTGTCTGGAGATCACTTTGCTAAGAGCTTAGTGTTGTTTTATCACACTCTTGTAAATAGTAAAACAGGATCGTAGGGGTTTTAAACTGACAATAATTCAGTATTACTCAGAATTGTTTCAAATAATTCTATATTACGGTGTAATGTAGATACTGTATGAGGAGTCTCAAATGAACGTGCAGTGTGCTAGCCCAGTGAGTAGTAAAACGTCTGATACCTATTATACACACTGTAGATGTATTAACTGAATGAGTTCTAATAACTTAGTTTCTAATTTACATAGTTACATGTTAGATGAGGTTAAAAAAAAGTTAAGGGCAACAATTTCAATAAATAAACCTAACTTAAACATTAAACCATAACTGGTCTTCATGGCCCCATAAACCATCACTTGGTATGTTTGTCAGGCAAGAGAACATAGAGGTCAGGGATATGAATTTCTAACAATTTTATTTAGCAATTAGCACATGAAGTCAGTGCCATTTTAGGACAGAAGTAGCTCCTCCATCTAGCAGGGTTTTCCTGGAGTGTCCTACAGTGCATGTGTAATCAAGCAATAGATAGGCTGGTTTAATGCTGTTCTTGTCTTACTGTTCCTACGGGTTACACAAATGCAATGGGGCTGATGGTTCCATAAGAGTCCTAATGGCACTGGAAGGAATGTTGGTCCCTGGGCCTCCTTTCAGTAGGGGAATATGGTTCTTTTTCCATGGGGGGATTTAAAATTTCAATAGAGGTTCAGACCTATTGTGTCAGTTGTTTTTTTTTTCTTTTTGTCCTATGTCTCCTAAAACTACCCATCTCTCTTTTAGAACATACTCTCTTTTAGAAAAACCTCCCCTCAGAAATAAGATACCATTTGAACCATTTGTTCTAACGGCTTTTTGAGCTCTATGGGGCAAATTCTCTAACCTCCGAAAATTCTCAAGCGACGGCTTTGCTCACAGCGCAACACTTTGCCAGGTGTAGATTCACCAGGACAACACTAATTCTAAAATCCAAAGTTGCTTCCAGGGGAATGCTGGGGAAGTTGCACTAGCGTTACTGTGTCAAGCAAAGCGAAGTTGCGCTAGTGTTACCTAATTTGCATACGGCGGCAAGTTAAAGTTCAATAGACTTATATGTTGCAGCAAATACATTACACTACACAACTTAATAAAATAAAATAAAGTTGTTATAATGCCCTACTCATGATCCCAGTGTATAGTTTATGTGCCATATGTTAGCAAATGTAGAGGGGAAGCAGGTTATCCCCAAAAAAATGTATGTTCTTTTGTAGCCTATCACCCTGAAAAAAGGAAAAGTTTTTTGGGACTTAGAAAAATTTTCAACTATTTTTTTGAGGAAGCTCTATCTACTGTATTGCACTTCGCCTGGTCTCTGAGGTGGCGAAGGCAAGTCTGGCACAAGAGGCAACCTTCAGTAAAATCCGCATCTTAGTGAAATTGCATAGTTACGTCCATTCATCAGAGCGCAGATTCACCTGGCGTTAGGGAGCGAAGTACCGATAGAGTCTATTTCCTAGTGAAGTTTCGCCAGCGTTAGTCAATTCGCCCTTTAGTAAATTTGCCCCTATGGGTGAAGCAAGGTATGACAGGAAATACAGAGCTTCCATATTGAAAAGTGTTAGACAGGTCGTCACCAGTGCCTCTAAGGCAGGGGTCCCCAATCCCTTTTTCGCGTGACCCACATTCAAATGGAAAGAGTTGGGGTGCAAAACAAGCATGAACAAAGCTCCTGAGGTGCCAAATAAGGGCTGTGATTGGCTATTTGGTAGCCCCTATGTGGACTGGCAGCCTACAGGAGACTCTGTTTGACAGTACATCTGGTTTTTATACAACCAAAACTTGCCTCCAAGCCTAGAATACAAAAATAAGCACCTTTTTTGAGGCCTTTGGGAGAAACATGCAAGGGGTTGGTGGATTGTGTGAAATGACCAATTTTAGCATGATCCAATACAATTGTCTACTTATTGTTACATTGATTGGGTGGAAATGATCCTATCATTCCAACAAAATCTTCCCAACAGCAAATGGGACAATTTTCCTTGTGAGATTGGTCAGAGGATGGTATAGACAGATAATCATTGTTAAATGATCGTTCACTGTGTATGCCTTTTACAGAAGTAAACAAATGGGCAGACTGCATTCTGTTAAGCAATCTTGCAGCCTACAAAAAAAAATCTACAAACAAAGTCTTCTCGTATATCGTTTACCGTGGATGGGAGAATCATTTCTTCAAACGGTTGTTAAGATGGCGAGATTGTTCACAGAGCACCAACTAAATGTGCCCATGTATGGCCACCTTAACTGCCTAATTAATCCCTTTATATCCTGCAACAAAATACACGAAATCCCCCTACATAAATTAGTTTGTGAATACAAGATAACTTTCAATAGCAAACAAGCCCTTAAATAAACTTTAAAACAGAGAAAGGCAAAACAAAAAACCCTTAAGGTGGCCATACATGGAGAGATCCGCTCGTTTGGCGATGTCGCCAAACGAGCGGATCTCCCTCCGATATGCCCACCTTGAGGTGGGCAATATCGGGCTGATCCGATCGTGGGCCCTAGGGCCCAACGATCGGATCCTAACGATGCCCAAACGGGCGGTCGGATCGCGGGACCGCATCAACGAATAGATGCGGCCGCGATCCGACGGGATTTTCTGTCCCATCCGATCGAGATCTGGCCGACTTTCGGCCAGATCTCGATCGGTGAAGCCCGTCGCGGGGCCCCATACACGGGCCAATAAGCTGCCGACACGGTCTGTCGGCAGCTTTTATCGGCCCGTGTATGGCCACCTTTAGTCCCAGAGAAGGGTAAATCTTTCCTTACTCTAAATGTTGTACTGAATTAATGTCCATAACCCTGTATTTTCATAGACAAAGTACAAGAGGTCCTCTGCACTCAACCCATTATCAATATATTAAGGACATTGAAACATTTTGTGCATACAGCTATTAAAAATGCCTTACCCTTTAAACAAAACATGATTGTTTGCCCCCTGTATTCTCTCTCATGCTAAGAAGGCAGCCAGCTCTTTCTTGAAGCCACCCAATGTATCTGCCAGGCCAAGCAATTCATGATTCTCACTTTAACAAAATCCCCATACCTCCGATATACTAATCTCAAGGGATGTCCTTCCATCTTCTAAAAGCATCTGTTGGCAAAGACCACATTAGAAAGTTTATCATATGATCCCCTTATATACAGCATATAGTTATTTATATCCAAATTTCTAATACCAATTGTATCACTTCTTTAGAATTAAGATCTTGCAAATCTCTTCATCGGAATTTCAATCTGATCTGGGCCTACCAGTGCTTTGTAACCTATTTAATACAATTTAATACAACACCATATCTTATTGGCTCTTTTTGCTGCTTACTGACATTGTTTGCCATGGCATATGATATTCACATGTTTACACATGAACAATTCACCACAAAATGCAGCCGGACATCCTGTTATTTTCAGCAGTGATGTGTCAGAGAAAAACTTTTTCTATAAGGACATTGGACAGACTATAGTCTGTTTTATGCTGTCAGCAGATGCATCTTGTGACTGCAAGGACTTTTTGTTTTGTAAAGGACTCCTTGTTTTGTAAAGGTCTCCATTAAAAACAATGTGGCAGGGTGCCACCATTTTTGCAGATTGTCCTGCCACTAGCACCCAGAGATGAACAATACCAGGTTCTTCTGTTCAGAAGTAGGCAAATTTAACCCTTTTCTCTTCGCCAAAAATTTGCCGCCAGTGAAAATTCGCCAAAATGCTTAAAAGTTTATGGGTGACAAATTGTTTTTGACGCGCAAGATTTTTTTTCTCCAATTGAAGTCTATGGGTGTCATTTCTGCATGGGTGAAAGAATCAGCAGTGATATATGCAAAAGGGGCAGGCACATAGGCATCACCTCTCCTACCCAAAAACTTGCACGATAGGGAGTATACAGAACTAAGTAGCCCTGTCCTTACCTTCCGCCTAGGGTAAGCACAGGGCTGACTCATACCCACTAGTGCAGTGCTCATGCCTGAAAAGTTATTCTCAGAAATTATAGTAAGCTATATGAGTTATATGTGGGGTAATTTTGTTCTAGTACTTGTGTCTGGGGCTTTTGTAAGTGAACTCTTCAATAAGTCAATAAGTACTGCATTTATTGTATATGTGCCCGTTTTCTAATTCTGCATCTATTTATTGTTATCTTCAGTACATAGTCACTACGCCATACTTATTAATTCTTAACTTCTTCATTAATGACTTACGGGAGGGTAGTGTAAGTAATGTATCAGTATTTGCAGATGACACAAAACTATCCAGCCCAATTAATTCCATCCAGGATGTGGAATCTTTGCAACAGGATCTTGACAAACTGGCAATCTGGGCAGCTAAGTGGCAAATGAGATTCAATGTTGATAAATGTAAAGTCATGTACCTGGTGGGATGTAGAAATATCCACTTATATCCTTAATGGGACTGCACTAGGCAAATCCATTATGGAAAAGGACCTTGGAGTCCCTGTAGATGATAAACTTGGCTGTAGCAAGCAATGCCAGTCAGCAGCATCAAGGGCAAATAAGGTCTTGAGCTGTATTAAAAGGGGCATAGAGTCAAGGGAGGAGGGGTCATTCTTCCACTGTATAGAGCACTTGTAAGGCCCCATCTAGAATATGCCGTACAGTTTTGGTCTCCATCACTCAAACAGGACATTATTGTATTAGAGAGGGTACAGGGAAGGGCAACTAAGCTGGTAAAAGGTATTGAAAATCTTAGCTATGAGGAAAGACTGGCCAAATTGGGGATGTTTACGCTGGAGAAGAAGCGCTTAAGGGGTGATATGATAACTATGTAAAATTATATAAGGGGGATACATTAGATAGCTTTAAGAAGGGGTTGGATGGCTTTTTAGCAAGTGAGGGAATACAGGGTTATGGGAGATAGCTCACAGTACATGTTGATCCAGGGACTAGTCCGATTGCCATTTTGGAGTCAGGAAGGAATTTTTTCCCCTTCTGAAGCAAATTGGAGAGGCTTCAGATGGGGTTTTTGTCTTCCTCTGGATCAGCTGGCAGTTAGGCAGGTTAAAAAAGTTAAAAGGTTGAACTTGATGGACGTGTGTCTTTTTTCAACCTAACTTACTATGTTAATAATTGTTGCAGTTGCAAGATTATAATTGAATAATAATATGAACAGGGTCGGATTGGGCCAGTGGGACAACGATGGGCTGGCTCAGACCCACTCCTTACCTGCCTGAGACTAACATTGCTCGCTTCGCCTTGCCCTTGATCATGCTGCAAAAAAACAGGTGGGCCCTGGACCCCCCCCACTCAAATGCTGAATATATGAATACCAAAATGTATAATATCATATATATCACTCTACAGTCTGTGGTTAAATTGAGTTTCAATGGTTACCTGGTAGATGTGTGTACTGATTTTCCTGGTTAAAGATGTTGTTTGCTTACTCTAGTGACATAGTAATTTGTTATCATATTTATTTATTTATATTCAAACATTGATTCTTTATATTGGTATTCTCTACTGTGTTTGATTAAAATAATTTTTTATAATTCTTGGTATCCAAAGCATGCCTCTACTCTATTTGATTAAAATGATTTTGTGTAATTATTTCATAAAATAAGCTGCAAATCATTTGTTGTAACTGAAAAAATCATTGAAGGAAAAATAAAAATTTGCCACTGTGGGTTTTCAGTCTGCATCAGGACAAGCGTAATAAAATTATTTTCTACAACTGAGTCCACAGTCCATGATGGATTTGATCAATGTCCCTGACAGAGATGAATCGGCAGGTCAGACTGATCGAAAGAGTACAATGAATAAAAGCACCTTACAAGATATGAAAAATATGATTAAATAGTGACATTTAGTGAATTAAAAGTCAGGGAAACACTGTAAAAAATCATTATACCGCAATAGGAGGCTACATAATCCCATCTCACAAGGGAAAGTAGCAATTCTGCAGTACTATTCAAAGTAATATTACAAAAAAAAAAATAAAACATCCTAGCCGAAAGGGTAATATAGAACAACCAACCATCTACCTCCTATATGCATTAACAATTTGTATCTGGATAGCTCGAGGGACTTACAGAAATCTGCTATTTGTTCTAATTCCTTAAGAAGACGTTACAACAGAAGTGTCCAGTCTTCCCAGTGCTGTCATGGCATGATGGGAATGTTTAGCTTGACTCTAGAAGGAAGGGCACATACTGAACACTCTCCATTGATAAATGCAAATAATTGGGGGTGCATACATTATTAATGGACTTGGCATTGCAACTCCAAATGAAAATAAGTGTCAGCCCCCCCCCCATTCAGCTGTTTACTAAAGGTTCTATGGCTCCTATGCCACTACGTGCTGCTTCAATTCTGCCGGTTATAATAATGAACAGGTGCCACTTATTGCTGGCTAGAAATGGGTTTTTATCATGGCTGACCTTAGTCCTATTGAACCAACTGGCCATTGCCCCCTGAACAATGCCACATCTCCCAGCACTTGTGTTCCTACCCCAGAGTGCTCATTGCAGTGTTATGAGAAGGGACAGTGTGTAACGGGGATACCCATATCTGGCAGACTCCCATCACGGGAAAGGCCTTTGCTTTAAAAATTATTGATTGCCACTAGCACTGTGCTGTCGGCTGTTGAGGGTTCTCCTCTCCCAGTAAAATGTCCCCCCCCCACATCTCTATCGTGTCCAGCATACAGTGCACACGTTTCTTCTGATATGTCTCACTACAGCTCCAGCAGGTTACCATTAAGCTACTCCTGAATGCTCCAGTCCCTAACTGTCGCACAATTGCCTGGGACTCTACCCCAAAACACTCCTCGTCAGGATAACAGACTGTCCTTGCTGGCTGCTCTGACTACTCTTACTCCTAGAGTGAGTTGATATCAACCTCCTAACTCACCTTCAAGCTCTAACAAGGCACAACCTTCTACCTGGTCTGGCTCTGCAGACGTCTGTACTGCCTGCTAATGACCCTAACTGAATATAGCCTAAAATATATTTGCATAAAGTTCTAATTCCCTGTTTATACAATAAAATAATGGTCTTTTGTGATTGAGCACAGGTATTGCCATACTTAAACCTTCTTTACAGTATCTCTAGTTTTAAGATGTTGTACCATTTTAGCCATTGAAAAAATGCAGAAAATGTAAAGTTTGGTGATACCTTTTATTGGCTAACTGAATAAGTAACAATTGCAAGTTTTCGAAACACACAGGCCCCTTTTGCCTGACGAAGGGTCCTGTGTGTTCTGAAAGCTTGCAATTGTTACTTATTCAGTTAGCCAATAAAAGGTATCACCAAACTTTAAATTTTTTACAGTATCTCTGACAGTGACTTCGACCACAGCAAAGAGGTTCAATTTTCTTTTAAAGGAATTGTTCAGTGTAAAAATAAAAACTGGGTAAATAGATAGGCTGTGCAAAATAGTGTTTCTAATATACTTAGTTAGACAAAAATGTAATGTATAAAGGCTGGAGTGATTTGATGTATATTATGTCAGTCAGAACACTACTTCCTGCTTTTCAGCTCTCTTGGTTTACACTGACTGGTTACCCTGGCTACCAGGCAGTAACCAATCAGAGACTTGAGGGGGGGGCACATGGGTCATATCTGTTGCTTTTGAATCTGAGCTGAATGCTGAGGATCAATTACAAACTCACTGAACAGAAATGTACCATGTGGCCCCCCTTCAAGTCGCTGACTAACTCAGAGTTATAGAGCTGAAAAGCAGGAAGTTGGATTCTGGCTGTTTTATTAGACATCTGTTCACTCCAGCCTTTATATATTACATTTTTGGCTAACTAACTATATTAGAAACATTTTTTATTTTGCACAACCTATCTATATACACAGTTTTTATTTTCACACTGAACTATTCCTTTAATGCTTGTTTAAAAAAAGTGCAACCCTGAATGAATGCAGTTTAACAGCAGAAATGTAGATCAAGAAAGAGAAATTGAAATAAGTAAACTGCTTTTAGGCATCAAGAACAGGCAGTAGACCTAAAGAGACGTCAATTGGGAATCCCTGACCCTGTCTTTTCTGTAACTGTGTCAATGGCTTAAGAATGCTCCTCACTCCTGGCTATCTATGATCGTTTGTTCTGCTTTATCACTTTGAAACCAAACAAATTAGACACCCCAAATCTCTAAATATATTAGTCTTACCTAAAGCAACCAGAGGAATAGAGACTTTACATTTTCCATCATGGCAGAGTCTGAACAAAGCCTGCAATATTCCAGCTTCCTATGGTGCTCCCCAGACTTCATATTCTCCAACAAAGCATGGACAGAGAGAGCAATACAAGAAATTAAATATATGACAAATTTAGGGAGTATTATTATTACAATGCATTAGTATGCCAATACTGGTCACATTTCTTGTCTAGGACTTGGTCAATAGCCAATGCCACAGCTAATCATAGTAATGACAAAAAGAGAAAATCAGCCAATTTATTAAAATTGAAACATTTTGTAAATGTCAATCTTGCTGTGTAATTTTACAACACTTTACAAAATCAACATGTATGAACAGACTCAACAATGACTAATTACACCCTGACAGGGCACTGGGACACTAAATTGTTACAAATGTATTTGGTTCAGTTGAGAGAACAGAGCACAACTATTAACATAAAAAATAAATCCAGTTGCCTTTAATTCTAGATACCAATAGCTGCACATCTGCTTCATGATTAGAGGGCCACATATGGAAACAGGGCCCTCATTTAAAGAGATGTACTCATCTACACAATAGATTGCCTCTTCCCTCCCTCTCTTTGTATGTAACTGCCATACGTAGGAGTCTCACTTTGGCCTCAATTTAGTCTCCTGACATGCCCTCTTAATTCTGCCCAAAATCTCTGCCAAAATATATTTGCGTTGCATTTCTTTCTCCTTCTAAATGGAAGTGCCACCATGTTTGTGTAGGCGTGCTAACTCTCTCATTCCTCAAATGGGGGCAAACTTGATCTGCAAAGTGAGTTATCTGAAAACACTTGGCATTGGCATCACTTCTATTAAGGGAAGCTGTGGCGCAGGAGCCCTATCGTGATATTGGTACAAACTACTAATAGCCGGATTTGAACTTCATTGTACACTAAACCGACGGATAGGAACCAAATTTTACATTATACCAGTCAACATCCACCCCATACCAAGAAATCTATACCTATTAGCCAACTCTCGAGGTACATTAGTCAGTGAGGACAATGAAAAAGACAAATAGGAACAGATTATGTGCCACAAATGTAGAGAAAGGGGATACACGGATAAAATAATACAACAGACTCAGTATAAGGTTAGACATCCTCGGAAAAGAGTGAGGAAATATAATCGTATACCATTTGTCACCAAATTCCAATTCCGTACAGGTAATGAGGCTGTTCGTATAGTTTTGCAAAAACACTGGTACATTTTGTGTAATGCATACCCATTGCTACAAGAATTTAGAGCACCCCCTTTGATTTCATATCGCAGGGGTCAGACCATTGGGACCCAGGCCACCTCATCAGTAATGAAAGCCAAGCCCAGGCAGGTTCACATCTTCTGGGGTGGTAGATCAAAAGGTATGTTCCACTGCCTGGGATGTGTACAATGTCCATATGTTCTTAAGGGTAAAGAATTCACTCATTCCCACACTGGACAAACTGTACAGTTACGGGGACACTATACATGTATTTCCAAATTTACAATTTATGTACTGACATGTCCGTGTGGTCTCATCTTTATAGGTGACATTGTTCGAGCATAAATCTAGCCAATACTACGTTACCTGTATAGAAACATGTTATAGATAAGGGACACACTGCAGATCAATTAAAATTCATGATATTGGAAACGATACCTCCACTAAAAAGAGGGGGAGACAGAGAACTGAAATTAAAGAAAAGGGAGGTTTGGTGGATCAATAAACTCAAATCTTTACATCCACAAGGTTTAAACAAGGATTACGACCTCTTTTTGTATTTATAAATGCATATATGTAAATTGATTGTGATACAAGCTATGAGGTCATTTCCTTTTCATTGTCTTAAATATGTTTCACCTGTGCAATGTTGTTGTTCATTTGGCTTGATAAAGGGCACATAGTTTGTCTGAAACGTCGCTTTGTGATGTACTGAATTTTAATACACTTTTTGCATTATTCGAGTGCTGCTTCATTCATTTCTATTGTGTATATTATGAGGGGACGAGATGGCGTCTCCTAAGGAGCGAGCACTGAGATTCGTGCTGACACACTGAAAAGAGTGCTGGGGCATACTTTTCTATTGTGTATATATATATATATATATATATATATATATATATAAAGTCAATTGTGGTGAGCGCACTCTTACCGGATTTTTTAGATGATGGGTGCGTTGGTCAAGTTTTTTGCATATGTAGTAAAGAATGGATATCCTAGGATATGCATTGTGAATAAAACACCATTTTTTTCACTAAGAACATTGGAGTGCGGGTCCATTCTTTACTATATATATATATATATATATATATATATATATATATATATATATATATATATATATATATATATATACACATATATATATATATACAAATGCAAGAGGTCCTCTGCACTCAACCCATTATCAATATATATAAGACAAAAAAATGCCTTACCCTTTAAACAAAACAGGGATTGTTTGTCCATATATTGCAATATATTTAAGCTGGCCAACTACGTCAAAGTCATCCCATATCTTGCCAGTCCTATGCTCAATTTTCATCTGATTCATTAAGAATTCTATTGCTTCATTATACATTTTACAAAGGGACTAAGTTTTAACTGCAACTTACTTGCTGCTTTCAAAGTAAAACTGCCAAACTTGGCTGCCCTTTTATTAGTCACCAGTGGGATCACCTGACTATAGCTGGGAAGGGTGGGAGCTACAACATGGAGCTGGTCACTGCTCCTGTAGAACTATAACAAACAAGGGAAAGTTGTGCTCACCACTAATTTTTAAAACCATTAGGCGGGGGTGCAATGAGGCTGTGACCACAAAATACATATAGTCAAATACAAGAGTCCTCTGCACTCAACCCATTATCAATATATTTAATACACAAAAGCCATGAATATCCTTTTAACTATATCCTTATAAATGGTGGCTAGTGATGTCATCAGTTATAAACAGTGAGTAGTGATGTAATTTTTGTCACATGACTCCTAAAACTTATGTATTCTAATAAATAAAGTACCCCTTTTGGAAAATATGAGGATATTAGAAGTTACCTCGGTCATGGAACTCCTCGGGAGGTTAGAATATCCTTATATTTTACAATAGGGGGTACTTTATTCACTATATATATATGTATTTTCATTGTGATTAAATAAGCACTTATATTTGTGCAGTAAATAAGAGTTCTTCCCAATACTACCCTGTTATACCTAGGGTTGCCACCTTTTCTGGAAAAAAAAACTACCGGCCTTCCTATATATTTATCTTTTTTCCCTATTAATAACATTGGGATCAACCATAATTTTTACCAGCCAGGTCAGTAAAATACCAGCCAGGTGGCAACCATAGTTACCTAGCCTAACCATGCAGAGGCCATGCCCTGTTACACTCTAACCTCTCCATTATAAACCTGGCTATCTCTTTCCCAGCTCTGCCTGAGGTAATTTCAGTTCCCTAATAGATCTGGAAATTGCTGGCTCAGGTGGGTGGAGCCAGGAAGGCGCCATGGTCAGGAAGCAGTCATCACTAATGGACATGAAGAGGAAGTGAATGTGTTTGTGTTAGCTAGCTGATGGAAGAGACTTCCTACACTTATTGCTGGCTGCTCCATAGCAGAAAGGGACAGGCAGGGCCGGATTTACATATCATTCACATATCCTTTGTGCACATTCACAAATTTTCCACATCGGGTTCAGAGTACTGGGGATTGATGCACTATTGTATCTCCTGACAATCCTCAGTGCTTCCTTACCAATGCGGTTGTGAAGCTCCCCTAAAATTCTGTCACCATAGGCCTGGGCCTTTGTGGCCATTCCACAAATCTAGGCCTGGGGACAGGCTGCAGTATCTCCTCCTGTGCCGCAATGATATCAACGCTGTCACATTGCACATTCTCTCGTGTTTTTACTGTTTCTCCTCTATATTCAAACAGCATACGCACAGTGAGTTGAAGAAGGGCATCATTTAACAAGTGCACATGTGCAGTGTGCAAGATGTCAAGCTAGGCCACACCCTCACAGCATGCTAAGCCACACCCATTTTTGATGTGTCCTATGAGAGTAAGATCCCCAGTTATTTTAATTTGCCAGGTTGATGTCTCTGGTACTAACTGCTTCTTTCTCTTATACCTCTCCCTTCATTTATACAGGAGTTCAGGCTTGCAAAGTGCTAAGAAGTGTTGGGAAAAAAATGAAAATTTACAGCAAAATTCCCGAAATGGCAAAATTGACGCTTTAAAATTATTTTGACGCCCATTGACTTCCATGCATTTCACAAAAAAATAGTGAAATGCATTGAAGCCAATGGGCATCAAAATAATTTTGAAGCACGTTAATTTTGACACGAGCAACAATTTTTTATACGCGTGACTATTTGGTCCAAATGCATTAAAGTCAATAGGCTTGCAACAATTTTTATGCGAGACAATTTTGATGAGCCAGATTTTTCAACGGCGAATTGTCACCGCAGTTTCACCAATTAATTTGCTTAAGATGAAATTCGCTGCGAATTGGTGTCTGCCAAATTAATTTGCCCATCACTAGTGCTAAGTAATCTGTACTATCAGAAGCTACCTCAGATTTTAGTTTTTTAGTAACCATGGAAACCCATTAAAGGGGTAGGTCACCTTTAAGTTAACTTTTAGTATGTTATAGAATTCTAAACAACATTTCAATTGGTCTTCTTTTTTTTATCTTCAGATAACAGTTAAGGTGCAGGTTACAAAATGGCAAATCGTTTTTTAAAAAAACACTGAAAAGTTGCTTTGAAAAATGTCATCTGTAACTACAACTAAAAGTTTATAGAAGTATGAACATCCCCTTTAATTAATAGACAACTGTAGGCATTGCATTCAACAACAGTTACGTTTACCAGCGTAAATACATGTATTTCATTATATGCAGTGTAGTTTAGGTATATTTATGTTTAAACATGTGGTTTTCCTGATGGCAGCAATCCATTACAATATATGTGAAGCCTCATGTCAGTCTGGCAATGTTCACAGAAAGTTTCTGGCACGATGAATCCCTGCCCCATGCCTTGAAGACATTGCAAGCAGATTCCGCTGTGTGTGGCACTGGGACAAAACAAAATGCTGACAAGGATCTCGCACATGGATGGCCGGGTTCCAGCACCACTGTGACACTTTAGAGAAATTATATATGTGTCAAATTATCTCTCTGGAAGTGTCTGCCATTCTTTAAAGTTGCCAAGTTTGCTCCCACTCTTATGGAAAACAACAGCTTTGCACAATGTATTCTGGAGGTGTTGTGACAAAAGCATGGGCAGATGGCTTTTTTGGCACCTCTGGGCCTTTATAACATGTAAGCCAATGTTCAGTAAACTCATCCTTTTATTTCCCTTTTTGTTCCACTGTTTTACTTGGATCTTTCCAAAACCAGTCTTTGATCCTGTCCTAATGGAGTACCCCAAGCAAACATCAATGGCTCAGTTGGTACAATGACTGGCGAGGTCATTTTACTTCTCCCTCCTGCTGCTGGTGCTTTTAGACGGCCTTTTAGGAACAGTTCTGCTACCTGAGCATCCACTTTAACTTCTTGACTTGTCAGAGACTAGGGTATTGTATTCTCGTAGCACAGTACAGGTATGGGACGTAATATCCAGACTGCTTGGGACCTGGGGGTTTCTAGATAATAAATCTTTCCATAATTTGGATCTTCGTACCTTAAGTCTACTAGAAAATCATGTAAACATTTAATAAACCCAAAAAGCTGTTTTTGCTTCCAATAAGGATTAATTATATCTTAGTTTAGATCAAGTTCAAGCTACTGTTTTATTATTACAGAGAAAAAGGAAATCCTTTTTCAAATTTTGGATTATTTCAATATAATGGAGTCTATGGGAGAAGGCCATTCCGTAATTCAGAGCTTTTCCGGTTTCCAGATAACCTCTATAGCAAAACACAAAGATGCTTTCTGTGCATTATTTCTGGATTTGTTTTATGGAGTGTTGCTTTTAGTAAGATCTTACATGAGTAAGTACAAGCTTTTTCGTGGAATGTTGGTGAGACGATGACCAACAATTCCAGAAATCCCACAGTATGACAAACTGATATGTAAGACAGACAACTGTACACACAAATAATAAAAATGAAAACCAATTGTAAATTGTCTCAGGATATCACAAAGACTTTAAAGAACTGGGAGGAGGGACTTCCGAGTAATAGTGAGCTTGGTAAATATATATAGAATATGTAAAGTAGCAACCATCTCTGATCAAATTGCACATACAATTCTAAAAAAAAAATATTATAAAACTTCATAGATGAAACTCCACTCCATTCTGGTGGTAGCTACAGACTGAGGTTTCTTAGCGCAGAAATACTGTATCTCCTGTCTGCAAGAGTGCCTCCATTGGTCTAAACTGAATGTACAATACAGCATAATTATGGTTTAACCACAGAGCAGAATTAGTTTCTAATAAGGTGAGTAAAATCTAATGGGCAGGTTTACAGAATCCAACCAGCATATCCTCAACTTTTGGTTCTTTTAGGAAGTCATTGCATATCTTCTAGACTTCCTTTGTCCATTGCCCAAATGCATTGTGTTTCCTAAGAAGACTATGGGAGCTCGTTAGAGGATTTACCCTGGCCAATATGTTCTTAAATGGCCTGTTCTCCACCTTGTTTAACATGAGTGCAGTGATCTGGGCTAGTGCTGACAGTTTTGCCTATTGTTTTTTTTTGTAACTTATATTTTTTATTAGCACGAAAGAAGTCATACAGAGTCATGAGCCATACAAAATAATACAAGTCATCACTAACAGTGTTGAACAATTACAGGGTCCATGAGGCTCCTTCAGGATCAAAGGGTAATCAAAGAGGAGAAGGGGGGTCAGAAAAGGAAGTGGGGGGGGAAGGAGGAAGAAAACGGGGGAATGAGTGAGTAATAGAGGTAGGAGAGAAAATAAAATAATAAAACAAACCAAAACAGTCAGCCTTGGGTCGATAACATATTGTGAGATAGTAGCAATGAAGCACGAAAGTATCTGTCAGTGGAAGCAGACCTGAAATTAAGTAACTTACAGGCATGTTTGTTTCAATCAGTCAGACCCCTTAGTACCCAAAAAGACCAGATCCGTAAGTATTGAGGTGTTTTGTTCTGAAGAAAAGCAATTCGCTCTTCAAAGGAACGATTACTATTAACTCTAGTTATCACTTCAATTAAGGTTGGGGGGTCTGTGGATTTCCATTTGGCCGCTATAGCCAATCTTGTAGCAGTTAAAACCTGGTTGACTAAGATCTGGGAGTGTTTGGGCAGTCTGGGGAATGGCATACCCAAAAGGTAGGTTAAAGGATCTCTGGGCAAAGCAAAGGTGGTTAGTTTGGTTAGTAAAGTCTCAATATCACCCCACAGGGCATGTAGTTTAGGACAGGACCAAAAAGTATGTAGCAACGAACCAACATCACCACATTGCCTCCAGCAGGTGTTCGGGTGGTCTGGGAACAAAGCATGTAGTTTATCTGGTTGCCTATTGTTTTAATCATGAAAAATCTTTGGGTTTTGTTATTTCTTGAGATAAACACAGCAAACAGGGAGATTGAAGCAATTTCATATTTGGTACTTGCTAGTTAAATAATTAGATTACCAGTACACGGATAACAGGTGTCAAAAATACTGATAATCTAATTATCTACCTAGCAAGGGTCAAACATTCAGTAGCTTCAGTTTCCCTGTTTGCCCTGTTTTGGTCAGTTTCCCCAGAACTCCAGCTTTGTTGTGGTTACCAGTGAGAGATGCACCTGACACAGTTGCAGTCTTTGACACTTCAATGTAAATATGCTGCAAGTTGCGATGCAGGGTGCTGTGGGAAACCTGGAGCTTGCGCCTAGTTCAGAGGTGGCAATAGCTCCAAGGTACCCCTATGTTTATAGGGACAGTGCTCCATTTGGAACAGGAGGAAGGCAGCAGGGCCAAGTGCAACTACACGGAAGTGCAAAGAGTGCATGTTGACACAAGAACCTTTAATGAATAGGGTTTTACATGCAACTGGCTGCAGGGAAATTAGCGCATATGTAACTGCTTCTGTATTTGTAAGTAACCCCTAGTATATTCAGCCTAAGCCCTATTAATTGAACTCGTGTTTAAAAGAAGGTATACTTCCCATTTAAAACATTCATCAAGCCTCATTAACAATTTTTTTCTACCCCCATGCCCTTGTTTGGACACCATCTATTTTTTCAATAAATGATATACAGAAAAAATATTGTAATTGACTGTGTGGATAGTTTAGACACTGTTTAAAACTGCTTAAAAATAAATATAGTTTTTTTTTTGTTTACTTGCGGCTAGTCTACAGTCCCAACAATCTGTGGGAAGAATTAAAAGTCTGATTCTTTCCTGGCTCACTCCAAGAAGAATCATATCAATTTGCAGACAATTATGGTAAAAGAACAGATCTGAGCAGATAGTACTTCACCAATTAAAGAAAATAACATCAGGGACTTGAGGTGATTCCTTTGCTGGCTAACTGAATCAGCAATCGTTGCAAGTGTAATGAAGGCCCCTAGTGGGACTATTTAGGCTTACCCTGTTGCTGTGGTTGTCTCTGTCGATTAGAACATTTCTATTTTGTGTTATTATTGTATTTGATTGCTTTGTGTTTATAGTATGAAGGAAATTAGACTTCAGACATGATACTCTGCATCCCAAAAAAGGGGCAGAAACTGACTGCGGCAGACAATGGCAAGGGTATCCCCCCTTTAAAAATAGGCTATAGTTCTGAATGCATCTCTGAAGTGTTTTGGGGTCTACAGTCCATGGGATACATGCCAAGACCTGAAATATTTAAATGCTTGGCTATATAGAGAGATGGACACTATACTGGTATGGCACAAAGGCCTTGTAGCATAGCTAGGCAAGCATAGCACACAGTTTATTTGACAATAAAGAGCATGAAGGGGTAGGGATGTAGCGAACCGCCGATAATGTGTTCGCGAACGCCGTTCGCGAACACCGGCAAAAAATGCGAACAGTTCGCGAACTTCGAACATCCGAAAATCGTTCGATTCGAACGATCGAAGGATTTTAATCGTTCGATCGAACGATTTTCGTTCGAATCGAACGAAAATCGTTCGATTTTAGCGACCGAATGGTCGAATGGTCGAACGATTTTGACGCGAACGCCTATTGGCGAACGTCGCGCGACGTTCGCGAACTTGCGGCGGACGCGAACAGCCGATGTTCGCGCGAACAAGTTCGCCGCAGAACAGTCCGCGACATCCCTATGAAGGGGTTAGAACCCACAATTCAACCACTGTTTGGGGGCAGCTTTTAGTTGTTATAG